>NC_067402.1:299370349-299630292 GCF_016432865.1 Antechinus flavipes | reverse complement strand
TCATCAAAAGGAAAAGAATAGTTCATTAAAATAAGCCCTCCCCTGAAAATAAGCCCTCTGGTGTTTTTCTGTCCAAAAAAATTAATAAGACAATGTCTTATTATCGGGGAAACATGGTACTGCTAGTCTCACATCTCCACTTGCCTGGAGGACAGAATGCCCAATTGACATCTTTTTTTTTTTTTAATTAATTAATTTATTTTTTTAAATTTTTATTTAATAATTACTTTATATTGACATTCGTTTCTGTTCCGATTTTTTCCCTCCCTCCCTCCTGTTAAAAAACATTCCTAATCACTAAGAAGAGAAATGGATATCAAAAGAACCCCGAGGTTCCGTGTCACATCCTGCAAGCTGGCAAAGAGGACAAAACCATGTGGGAGTTCTCGGGCTTGTTCAGATTACGGAATGACAGGTGCACTGATACATTGCTGTTGGAACGGAAGAACGGCAAGATCATTTTGAAAAGCAACATAGAATTGTGCAAATGAACTAACGAAACGGTTTCTGTCTTTTGAACCAAAAACTCACTTCCTGGACTTAAAGCTCCAAAAAGCTATTGAGAGGGGGGGAAATCCCCCCTCCCCAAACACCTAAATATTTATCAGCAACTTTCTGTGCAGGCAAAGAAGTGGAAACAAGGTAGATGCAACGTCTGGACAAATGTTGGTAGCCAACTGTAATAGAGTATCGGCATGTTGTTACAAAAATGACCTATGTGATGAATACAAAGGATGGAGAGATTTATAGGGACGGAGGAGAATGGAATAAGCAGAGCCGAGAAAACGAGACACAGGGACTACACCAACGTCAATAGAAAGCACCAGCAGACACTGAAAAGAATGAAGAAGTGAATTAACAAGATTATCACCATAAAGCTCCCTCTGAAAGAAGAGACTGAGAGCCCCGATCCATCCCTTTTCACGCTATCAGGCAGCTGGTGCTGATTTTGCGCCTCTTTCCAATGGTGGGAACCTGTCTTCTCTCACCTCTTTGGCAGTCTCCTTCCTCCGCAGCCCACGCGGACAGAGACTTTTCAAAATGAGAGGGGGAAAGGGCTAGAGAAATGGGGGGGTGAGGGGGGAAGCGGGGTGGGCAACGGGTGGCCCCGCAGTAGCTCGGCCAATGCAGGGCGACTGGCGCAGTGGAGAAGGGGAGGGGAAGCCAGGCCGAAGAGCTTATTGCGCTGGCGCTTCTTAGCGCGCGCACGCCCGCCCGCTGGAGCGCGGAGAGCGACGCAATTGACAGCTGCAGCTGGACTGCAGTTCTCTCCTTCGGACTTCTTTTTCTTCTCCTGCCCCCTCCCCACGCCACCCCGCCTCCTCCCACCCTGGTACCCTCTCCACCTTCTAGTTCCCTGTTCACACGATTTCTCCATCACCTGCCCCGGGGGGGAGGAGTTTTTTCTCTCTCCAACCCGCCTTCTCGCCACTCCTCCCGACCCCGTCCAAACTCCAGGTGCTCCTTTTATAATACTCTTCCCCTCCGGTTGGGGAGTCGGGGTGGGATACGGGGTAGGGGGCGTCCAGAGGCGGAGAAGAAAAAGAAGGAGCGGAAGAATTGTAGGATTGTGAAGAGGGGACCGACGCCAGCTTTCCTTTCCTATTACACCCTTTCTCCCTACACTCCCCTTCCCCCGCCCCAATAACAATCCAACCACTTAGGGGGCCAGTCCCAGGCCAACACCCCCTCCCCGCCCGTCTTCTCCTCCTCCCTCTTCGCCAGGAGGCAGCCCGGACCTTTGATGGCGTCAAAGCCTCAGGCCTGCGCAGGGTCCACGGACCAGCGTCAGCTTACCAGGAGCTAGGAAAGTGAGCGTCCTTGCCTCGCACCTGCCGGGCCCCTCTCCCGCAGGGGCATCACCCCGATCATTTTCCCTAGGCTGGATATTGCCAGTCTGTACCAGGAGGCTGTATTTAAACGTGCAGGGAGGGAAAGCGCTCTGGCAAAGGGGGAGTCCTTGTTTTGTGTCTGTGCGCGCTTTAAAGATTACGGAGAGACGGCGAGACCCACTGGCAGAAGGCTTTGACCATTGTAAGATACAGGGGGAGGAAGAGCTAACTGAGGGACCCCACTCTGAAGGATTCTAACCTAGAGACTCGGCCCCAGCATCTCCCCCAATTCAAAGCCATTGTCCTTCCTGTCTCCATATATCGAGCTGTTACTTGGAGAAGGGGTGTATGCATATGTGCTTGGGAGCTGATGAAAGCAAATAAAAAGAAACTAAAGCTCAAATCACTCAGATGCTTAGCTCTGGTTTCCTGGGGTGCCAGGGCCTGCTTATATGGATACCTCGGTTCTTTGTTTCAAGGGGGCACTGTCAGTGGTGAAAAGATGCGGGAAAAGTCCTAGGACTTTTATATGCTGCCAAAATCATCGATCCTGAAAAGCTTTCTGCTAGGGCTGGGTGTTTTCCGTCCATTTCTTTCCAGTGCTTCTTAACAATTTGCTTTAAGCGACCTGTTGGGTAAGTAAACTTGCCAGGATTAATATGGAAGTAATATCCCTGCATCTTTTGAAAATAAAAAGCTTTAATCTAAAATGAAACAAACGGGCTTTAAAATTTTTCTTGGAGTTCAGGCAGAAAAAATGGGGTGTCTCTTTGAGGCAAGACTTGGTTTCTTAAAAGTTTCTTTAAAAAAAAAAAAGGACTTGGGCTTTTAGGAGAGTTTAGAAATCGCCCTTCCCCAAACCCACAGACTTCCCCTGCCCATCTCTCTCCCTCCTGGGACCTTATAAAACCGAACAAGCAAAACAAAAGGGAAAAGCATACCTGTTTGGTACAAGGTTTCAGCTCTTAAAAGTGGGCTTTAGACAAATATCTTGGAGCTGGAGCCAAGTCTGGAGGTCTCTTCTTTCTCTGACTCATAAGTCCTCCTGTCTCTCCCTTCCCTTTCTGGGGGCTTAAGAAAAAAGAGGAATGGGAATGTGTGTGTGGTGGCTACAAGGTTTGGACTCTGCTCCTTCCTGATTCAATTTTTCTTGTGTAGCAAGATAACAGTACAAGTGTGTGTGTGTGTGTGTGTGTGTGTGTGTGTTGGATTTAATATAGATCTTAACATATTTAGGATGTATTGGACTACCTGCCATCTGGAGGATGGGGTGGGGAGGGTTATTTGGAACAGGTTTTGCAAGGGTCCATATTGAAAAATTACCCTTGCATATGTTTTGTAAATAAAAAGCTTTAATAAAATTTTTAAAAGACAATTATGTAAATATGTATGCAAAAAATTAAATGAGCAGAACCAATACATAACTATAGCAACATTGTGCAACAATCAACTATGATTAGAGTTAACTCTTCTCAGGAATAAAATGACACAAGAAAACATCCAGAGGAAGAATTTTGGAGTCTGAAGGCAGATTAAATCTTCTATTATCAATTCTTTTGTTTTTTTTTTCAAACTAATTGTTTTGTAAACCTTTTCTTCTTTTACAACATGACTAATACGGAAATAGTTTTTAAATGACTGCACATATACAAGCTATATCCCATACCATGTTAGGGAGTAGGAGAATAGGCAAGAAAGAGAAAATTTGGAACTCGAAATTTCATTTAAAAAATATAAAAATGAAATTGGAAAAATAAAATACTATATATAAGAATATAAACTATTATTATAAATGTACTGTTTTTGTTCTAAAGCTAAGAATTTAGTACAAATACGCTCCTAAATGATAAGCCCATAGGGCAGGAGCCATAAGAACTGCAATTTAGTGGCTCTGATTCTCAATACATTTCAACATTTGCGGACATGTGAAAAAGCAATTTTAGTTTCCAAATTAGATTAGCTTTGAAGGGACTGTTATATACATGTTATTCTAGGCACATCAGGAGAGTGTTTTGAAATCACCAAGTTAGTTTTCACACCAATAAAATAACAGATCCAGATACTTTATTGGAAAAATGGTTATGTACATTCATCAAAGTAGATTTTTCACAGGGCCTATACCAGTTTTCTACTCATATAAGACAACATCTAAATAAGCAGACCTTAGACATACCAGTTTCTTTATTTGCAAAACTGGAAATTATATGTGTCCATTCTATGCCTGGTACTGAACTTAACTCATAATTGCCTTAAAGGGTTTAAAGTCTAAGAGACTTTTAAAAAGTGTCATTTGTATAAACTCCTAGAGAAAATGAACATATTAAAATCTGATCTTTATAACCTCTTTTTTTCCTTCTTTGCTTTCCCACTTCAGAATCATTCCTCTTCTCTTTTATAGTTTCTCAGTATCAAGCTGGTGTACAACTATCACCTGAGTTACTAGAGGCCAATGTGTGCCTTAAGTGTGAAGTGGAATTTTCCCAAGTTGGTGCTTCAGCCTGGTGATTTAAAAAGAGTTCTGTTTCTGCAAACACAAGACTCCAAGCGAAAGGAGGATAAATTGGATGGAGGGATATGTTACTGAGGAAAAAATAGTAATTATAACTATTTCTAAAAACCTATATAGCATATGCTCAAAAAATTATCAAACTATGCATACCCTTTGATCCAGCAGTGCTCTTACTGGGATGGAGAGACTTATATGAACTGATGCTGAGTGAAATGATAGGACCAGGAGATCGTTATATACTTAAACAACAATTCTATATGATGATCAATTCTGATGGACCTGGCCCTCTTCAGTAATGCGACGAACCAAATCACTTCCAATAGAGCAGTAATGAACTGAACCAGTTACATCCAGCGAAAGAACTCTGGAAGATGACTATTCTATTCCTAATCCCTGTATTTTTGTCTGCCTGCATTTTTGATTTCCTTCACAGGCTAATTGGATAGTATTTCAAAATCTGATTCTTTTTGTACAGCAAAATAACTATATGGATATATATATATGTGTGTGTGTGTGTGTGTGTGTGTGTGTGTGTGTGTGTATAGTATTTAACATATACTTTAACATATTTAACATGTATGGGTCTACCTGCCATCTAGGGGAGGGGGTTGGAGGAAGGAGGGGAAAAAAAAATCTATATAGCAAGTTTCTCTGATAAATGCTTCATTTTCCCAATATATAGAGCACCAAGTCAAATTTGTAAAAATAAGAACCATTCCCCAATTTGACCAAAATTGGGGCAGTTTTCAAATAGAAGGAATCAAAGCTATCTATGATCATATGAAAAAATGCTCTAAATCACTACTGATTAGAGAAATGCAAATTACAACACCCCTGATGTATCACCTCACACCTAACAGATTGGCTAATATGGCAGAAAAGAACAATAATGACTGATGACAATGTGGAAAAACTGAAACACAGATTCGATCATTCTGAAAATTCAGAACCATGCCCAACCGAATATAAAATCATGCCTACCTTTAGACTCAACAGTACCACAGCTAGATCTGTATCCGAGAGATATTTAAAAAAACACACAAAAAGGACCCATATGTATAAATATTAGCAGCAAAGAATTGGAAACTGAGGATGTAACCATCAATGGCAAAATAGCTGTTCAAGTTGTGTTACGCAGTTGTGATGGAATATTATTGCACTGTAAGAAATGATGAGGATGCTCTCAGAAAAACCTGAAAAGACATGATCTGATACAAAGAGTAATGAGTAGAACAGGAGATTGTATCAGCTGTGAATGTCTTGGCTATCTTTAGCAATACAACAATCCAAGACAGTTCCAAAGAAATGATGGTAATAAAAGGCTATCCATCTCCAGAGTAAGAGTTGGGAATCTGAACATGGTACAAAACATACTTTTGTCTTTTAACTTTCTTTTTTGGGGAAGTCTTTCTTTCACATGACTTTGCATGACTGCACAAATATACCCTATATCAAATTGCTTGCTTTCTCCATGAGGGGAAACGGGACGGAAAAGAATTTGGAACTCAAATTTTTTTTAAATACCTTAAAAATTCTTTTACATGTTTAATTGGGGAAAATATTAAATTATTTTAACAGTAAAATGTTGTCCGCTCAGCTCAGCCAAAAAAGACTCCGATCAATCAACTCTACCGATATCATTAGAGGACTTCAGTAGCTCTTCAGTCTCCTCTAGGGAGATGCTCGAGTTGTGATATGTGTCTCCTATATGAGCATCCCCTCCTCCCCCATAGCAAGGTGGTAACCTATGAGTGAGTTTACCCTTGGGTAAATGGGGGAAACTTTTTTTGGTAATTTTCCCTGTTTTGTTTAATTACGTGAAGTGTTTTGTCTAAATGTGTATATATCGAAATTTAAGTGTTTTGAGAGCTATGGAGTTTTACATCTTTTTAAGAGAAGCCAACTTTCCTGGTTTTACATCTGGTAAGTCTAATATTAGAAAGAATTTATCTAAGTACCCAATAATTTCTCAAAATACGGCTTCTAAATATCACCTTATTAGATTTTGCGTGACTAGTTTTGACCCCTGTATTAAAGGTCTTTCTTTTTTGTTGTCCTTATGCAGGGGAAAGGGCTTTTTGTTTTATTTCCGAGCCTGGATGGAAGAGGATGGAGTCCTATTTAAGTTTTGACCTCACTGCCTCCAACATGGATCTGACTCTGCTCCTAACCCCTCCTGGGAGCTCATCATATTGGTAACTAGGCTGTTGAGACACCAAAATATTTGAATTCGTTGAATCCATCAGATTCATTTTTCCTGGTAGCAACAATTTAAAAATAATTTGCTATATAGTAAACATTAATATAACCAATTCAGTCCATCAACAAATATCTATTAAGCACCAAGCACAAAGGAGGACATAGATAACAGAACAACTGCTCTCAAGAAATTTAGATTCCATCAATTAACCTTGTTTTGCACCAATTTACATTTTAAATAAATGAATAATTAATTAATTAAATTAACAATAACTTTTCAGCCATTTTCTGTCTCTAAAAGGGTTCTTTTCATATAGTCAAAGTCAAAAACCTATTATTTCAGATGTTTTTATCTTACATTTCATAAAATCCTTGTGATTCCTTTAGCTTACATACTTGTGTACTCTTAATTGCAACATGCTGCTCCCCTGACTCTCTGTGGGACATTTAGACTGTTTAGATCAGTTTTATGGGCTAAAAAGAAATTGACAATTGTACTTTTTGACAGCTTTAAAAAAACTTTCAAGGTTTATATTTTCAAAAGAGTGGGTAAGAAGCATAATTAGTTTTTAAACTATTATAACATTATCAGATTGCTCTTCAAAATTTATATATATATTTCCAAAATTAACATGCTGCATGAGAAAAATCAGATCAAAAAGGAAAAAAAATACAAGTATATTCATTTTTAAAATATTTCCATATGAACCATGTTGGGAGAGAAAAATCAGAATGAAAGGGAAAAACCAAGAGAAAGAAAAAGAAAAAAAAGTGAAGATAGTGATGTGATCTATTATGTGGGGTTTATATAAGAATGTATTATTTGACATCTAAGGGAGGGACTAGGGAGAGGGGAAGGAAAAAAATCTGGAAGGCAAGGGTGAATTTTGAAAATTATGCATATCTTGAAAAGAGAAAGCTTTAATAACAATTATAAAATTTTTTAAAAATAAAAAAACTGTGATCATTTATTTATCATTGGAGGCTGAAAATTGCTGTTGTACATTTTTTACCTATTTCTCATATATTAAGATGTAACGTTTATAGCAGATTTTCCTTTCTCCTCAGTGTTATATTCATGTTTTTCTTACTAATGCATGCTCAACATTTGAGCATGACCCGAGTTCAAATCTGACCTCAGACACTTACCACTTCATGCCTGTGTATCTTTTCCCCTCTAGGCTTATCAAACCCTAATGTATATTGGGGATTAGGCATCTGAAACCCACTTAGTCCTACTGATTTACTTTTGACCCAATACCAGATTTGTTAATTACTTTATATTTTCAAATCTGGGAATGCAAAATCACTTTTTACCAGTAGTTTTTTTTTTATTCCTAAGATAATTTTACTTTTCATTCTAAGAAAACTGCATAGTGCTATTGAATTAGCATGCTTTAATTATCTCAACTCAGAAATTTTACTTTTCCTCTGTGCTTTATTTAATCTTTACTGTATATGGAAGAGTACTAGGATGGAGATAAAAGAGAAAACATCAATCTCAATCTGGCTGAAGAAATACAACATAGAAGATTCCTGGTATAATTTTCAACCTGGTCTGGAAGCAACTACATGAACAAGTTTAGTGAAGGAGCTAGGTGGCTTAGGACACATTCGGGTACTTACTAGCTATGTGATCCTGGGAAAGTCACTGAACCTGTGAGCCACTCCAGTATCTTTGCCAAGAAATCACCGTGGACAGCACTGTTGTGCTAGGGTCCACAGGTCATACAGAGTCAGACATGACTGAAATGAATGAACAGAAACATGGATGAGTTAACAAAGAGAAGGGGATTCCACAAAGACAGGTGCAAAGTTAATAATTTAGCATATAGATGGTATGCAATCATAAGCTCCCTGAAATTATTTAATTCATACTTTACCCAAATTTTGACAGGCTTATCAGTTTTGCTGAGATAGTGAATATAAATCGAGATGAACTTAAAAATTTTTTAATAATAGTGTCAGGGAATGGTAGAACCTCCCAATGGATACATCCAAAAGATCACTGAAAATGTTAACAGGACAGAATGAAAAGTCAGGTCTGTTCCTTCAGTAAACACAGATCTCAAATTTTTTCTGCGATCAATCACAGAAAATCGGAGTCGGAGGGCATCCCAGAAAACCTATAGTCTAACCCAGGGTTAAAGATGAAGCATTAAAACAGCTTTTAAAGAAAGCAATGTTCCTTGTTCCAAATTAAAAAATATAAATATATAAGGAAATGACCAATGCTGGAGAGCTGTAAGGAACAGATACATTAATGTGCCATTGTATAGAACTTTTTTCAGATCAGTCATAATGCAAATTACTTTGAAATTGAGTACCAAAAGTGACTAAATTATGCATCCTTTTTTGATTTAGCAATCTAACAATCTATAAATGAATATATAGTTATATATCAACATATATGTAATATATACTGCTAAAATAAAGAACCCAAATGTTCAAAAATATAACAATTCCTATTTTATAAAATAACAAAACAAAAACACAATTTCTTTGTTGGCAAAGAAATGGGAAATAAGGGAATACAGACCAAATGGGGAATGACAGAACAAATTATGGTATATGAACATCTAAGGGAATTACCATTGTGCTATAAGAAATACAAGAAGAATGATAAGAAAAATGATTTCAAAGACACTTAGGAATATTTCTATGATCTAATACAAAGTGTTGAGAACCAAAGAAAAAAACCTGTATTTTTAACATTGAGTCTTTCAGACTTGAACACAATGACCAAACATGCTTGTAGAAGATTCATGAGGAAACTGCAACTTCACTCCAGACAGAAAGGTGATAGACTCAGGGTGCAGCCTGAGTCCTATTTATTGGACTAGGCCAGTGTAAGAATCAGTTTTGCTTGACTACGAAATAAGTTTCCTTTTACTTTTTTCCCCCCATGAGAGGAAAAATAACTTAAAATTTTTGAAGCAGGCTTTAATTTCAAATCCATTACAATTCCATTTCCCCACAATTCATTCTGTTTCTAGAGATGTGCTGATGTTTTAACAAAGGACTCAAAAACAAAAAACTGTGCCCATACTGTGTGTATATACATCTATATGAATCGGTTTCACAGCTATTCAAAGCAGTAGTATTTTATGTTCTAATTAGCTTTGTTTCTTCGCTCTCCTTTTAGTCACTTTATTTTCCAGTCCTGGTACAGAACTCCAGAATGCTTTATCTACATTATCCTCCAGTAATGAAAAAAACTCACTATCACTCAAAGCAGTCAGGTCTGAGTTTTAGATAATTCTAGTAATCAAGACATTTTGCTTTATATTAAGTGGAATCTGCAGGGTTTTTTTTTTTTTTTTTGGGGGGGGGGGGAGGCATTTGCTAAGGCAATTGGGATTAAGGGACTTGCCCAGGGTCACACAGCCAGGAAGTATTGTGTCTGAGGCCACATTAGAACTCGGGTCCCTCCTGACTTTAGGGCTGGGATTGAGCCATCTAGGTGCCCCCAAATCTGCAATTCTTTTAAGTCACCCCCAGTCCTATCCAATGGCACTGTCACACATATCAGGCTGGAGCACACATTCTAGGGAAATGATCTGCATCTTTAGTTTTCTGGTTCACCAACAGTCTTCAATTCAAATAGAAGAAACCAGCTCTAGTGTATTTAACTTTCTTTATTAACTTTCACAAACACATTCATAATGAACTTTCAATTAGCTACATGAATTTTTATGACAAGTTTCCAAATCTGAATTAGCTTTCCAGTCAGCAAATTAGTCTGTGGCTCAGAGAATTCACAGACTAAGCAACAATAATTATGAAAATAAATCTGCTCCCCAAAAGAAAAATTTACGTTGCAGGTGTCCATATCCAAAATCGTAAATGTGGATCAAAGCTCACCTTCAATAGCATAGCAAAGTAGAAATTCACATTAATTATCTGTTTTAAATCACCAAGACTGACATCTTCTAATATTAACACATGGAAACCAAACATATGGCAAACATATGGCAAACAATAGTTTAACAACTATATAAATCCAGTAAATACTTAATTGGCAGTTAGGTGGGGGAGAGGGGAGGAACAAAAGATTCTATAAGAATGTGCTTTCATGTGGGCAGCTTTCAATTTATTAAGTTTACGTTAAAACTCAAAGACACCTACCCAAGGCCATGTATCCAGACCAAGATAATATATCCATTCAGTCATATCTGAATTACTTTTAACTTGGTAGAAAACAAAACAAAACAAAACACTTTTCAACTCAAAATCGAACTTTAATTGAGGTCTGAGGTATGCTAATATTCAGTCAAAAGGTCCATGCTAAAAATGCACTGGAGGCCCTTAAAAAGATTTGCCTACTGTGATCCTTCTAGGGCAAAGCAATGTAAAAAGAATGAATTACAATGGGCTCCACAACAGATAGTGTTGACATACAAAATAGCAAAGGAACTCGAGGTAGTAAATGAACAGATTTTTATCAGAAGGTATTTAAAACTTCAAAAAAGCAGAAACCTGAAGACTATCTTATTTGCAACTCAAAAACAATCATTTTCACGAATCATCATTACCTTTCCCCAACAATATTACACTTAAATAATACTTATTAAATCATTTACACAAACTTTTTAAAAATCCTGACACTCCCCAACTCTAGAAGACTAGAACTATTTAACAAATAGAAACAGTCAGTCTTCAAACTAGTAATTCTTAATGAGGCACACAGTAAATGACCTGTAGTTCCACAAACCCAATGGGTTTATGACTTATCTGACTTAGAAAATAAACCTTAAGAATCCACTAAGGCACCAAGAGGTTGAGTGTTTCATCCTGGATCAAATTAGTTTCAAGTGTCCAATGGGCTATCTGAACCTAGATCTGTCCAGATTAGTATTCTATCCACTATACCCTACTGTCTCTGTAAGTAATACAAATGAATACTAATAAAAATCATGCAAAACTGGAAAAGACCAGTAACCAAATATTTTTTCCTCAAGGAAAATAAAAAAATTCTTTCCAAAAAGCAAACTGCACTAGAGAGAACGAAAATACTCATTTTCTCAGAAAAAAAGATACAAAAATAAAATTTTCAATAAATTTCACAGCCATATGTGAACATTCTTAAAAGAGCGTTTCATGTACAGGATTCTACAGTTCCACTTTTACTACAATACATTTAGAGAAAATAAGTTAACACAATCATTTGAATCGGCTGCCTACACACTGGACAAGGCTTATTTCTCTTTTTCAATTTCTTAGCACATGTAAAACATGCCATAAGATGTCCTGTCCTTCCATGGACAATGCAACCATTTTTAGGTCGGCTCTGACAGATGACACAGGGCTCTACTGTGCTGAGGGGAAGAAAACATCCCATATTTTTTTCTTTGTCTTGTGCTTCTTTTCTCTCAAAATCTCCAGCATCTTCCTGACTACTACACATGATACTTTTAGATGTTGATGGCTGGGAATAATTCTCACTCTCTTGAGAGTCTGATGTCTGTACTATCTTTTCATCACTTTCCTCAACACACGAATCTTGAGAGTCAATGATTTTATTGTTCTTACAATCTGGAACGTCAAAGCCCTCTTCTTCCCTTTGTGGGGGATTTTCTATTGTGCCTTTATCCAAAACTTCACCTTTCTCCTCAGAAAGCCAATTTTCTCGCGAAGTCCAACATTTGTGGCAATGTGGTGGAAGTGGAGGGTTGATTTTGTCACAGGAAGGACACTTCCAATAATCCTGCAATGAAATAAGTAGAATCAGTCTCAATTATTCTTAAACATCCATGAATAACAATGCTAGTTTCACAATTTTACTCAGTCTGTTAATTAAGAAATGTTTGTTTTGCCATAGAAAAGATTATACACCTTCCCTTTTTGTTGTTGTTCTTTTTCGTTTTGTTTTCTCCTTTTCTTTCCTTTTTGATCTGATTTTTCTTGTGCAGCAAGAGAATTGTGGAAATGTTTGCACATATTGGATTTGACGCATCACTTGCCATCAGGGGAAGGGTGGAGAAAAGGAGGGGAAAGTCTGAGAAGGAAAACTATGCAGGGGTCAATGCATTATTGATTATCTGTGCATATGTTTTGAGGGTAAAAAGCTTTTTTAAAAAAGGTTTTGTAGATTATTTTGCAATATCTCAACTTTTACCCTACCTTTAACTCTTAGCAACTAACTTCTGAAACTGAAATTGTGGTTAACTAGTTTCACCTTTTAGGGACGCTACAGTGAGACATTCTAAATTCTGTTAGTTGTAGATCTTTTTTTCATAGGAATTAATCTCTATTTCTAGCAGGATCTCCTAATATCCATCAGCTACCATGTCTATTTTTATTGTGCAGTATTCGGAAGAAACTCTTAGCAGCCATTTCCTCTTTTTTCTTCCCCCTGCCTTTTTTTGGTAGAACAGAGATTAAAGCAATTTATAGGAAACTGGTCAAATTCTATTCATAGTTAAGTTTCTCACCTTACCAATGGTTTGATGTTGTTACAAATCGATTTTTTGAAAAGAATCAATCTTCTCAGAAATAATGCTACAAATGGAAACTAGATTTGCAGACCCAATTCAGAGAAGTCTACTTTATAATACATACAGGTTAATTAATAATACGAGGTACTAAACAATATAAAGATGGAAATGGCTGAGAGGGTGGCTAGAATTATGAATAGAAATCATCCAATGGACAGCCTAGTTCCTCTGAACTGGGGAGGTGAGCCTGAGGTAAAGCTTGTCTTTGACATCTTCTTCATGAAGACTGAGCATTTTTCTCTCATCTCTTGATTTACCATCTCTTAGTAAATCTTCCTGTTGTCCTAAGGTGATGCATCTTAGCGTTTCACTCATATGCGCCCTCCAATGTTCATGTTCCCAAATTAACTATGATATTTTCACCTGAAATAAAACTTTTAATCCAACTGTCAAGATGCATTAGGAAGACAGCCTGAATTAAAGCAATATAATGGCCCTGAGCCCTGGAAACCTCCCAGAATAATCCCTGCATTTCTTTTTTTCTTTCTTTTTTTTCAAAGGCTTGCAAATTTAAATCAATCCTTAGTTATTTCAGGGACAAAGTGAAGAGGAAACATTCAGAAAATGAATGTTTGGAAGAGAAAATATTTTGGAATAGGTTCGGGGGCTGCTAAACAGTTGCTTGTCTGTAAATTTATCAACTGCTTAGCTCTACCTATGCTAGAGATCCCTCTTCTCTTTCTGTTGAACACGAGGCTTAACTTTAATGGTTCTTATACTTTAGAGGTCTATGATTCCACCCACATAGCATAATCTCGCTGTGTGGGCCAAGCCATGTGGTTTCTCAGAGACTGTCCATTAAAATAAGGGAAGCCTTAGCCCTCTGTTTTGCTTTCTTAGAAATTCCGAGATCTGGAAGAATTTTTTTTGGTAGTTACCTCATCTCTCTTCAGCCCATTATCCCCCCCCCCCCCCACCATAGAAAAAGCTTTCCATCACGGGGTTTCTTTGGGAGGGTTGGATAGCACTTGCTTATTTAAGCAAGTTCTCTGCTTCTGTAAGGCAGCCCTGCTGGTTCTGGACTTCCCACTTCTCCCAGATTCTAAAAAAACTTCCTACTTTCACTTTGAGCAGTCTGCCAGTAATCAATTTTGGGTTAGGGTCTCCAGACCCTACATATCACTAAATATAAATAATAAATGTAAACATAAATATAACTCTATCTTACTACAAGGTTTAATGAGTTACTTGTAGTCTCCCAAATTTATCGCTTCTGGTGACAAACTTCTCTAAATTTACTTAAGTTGGTCCTGAGAGAATACACATTGACACCCCTTCACTTGGGCCTAGACTTCTTGCTTTGGTAAAAATCTGCTAGAGCCTCAGTGGAATAACTTTTGAGAAGTCAGGATCACTGTATGATATTATAACAAGGTGTTAGACTAAGACTTTAATGAAGACCTCTGCTTACAAGTAACAAGAATAGAAAAAAAAAGTTTGGGTAAGAGTACTTTGCAAATATTACTTCCTTTGAGCCTTACAATAATCCTGGCAAAGTAGGTACTATTATTAGCACCTATTTTATAGTGGGGAAAACTAAGGCAGTCAGAGAATATGTGACTTGCCTAGGGTCACATAACTAGTGATTGTCAGAAGCTGGATGTGAATTCGGATCCCCCAACTCCAAGCCCAGCACTCTATTCACTGTACCACTTAGCCAGATGGACATGCAAGGAACAGGAAATGGCCTGAAGAAAAGCAATGAGATACAAGACAGCAAATAATCCAGTTTAGCTGGATCACTGAGTCCCCGAGAGAAAAAAGTGTGAGACACAGGTAGAAAAGCCAAGTGGTCAATACACATTATTCCTATTCAGCACTTTGTGTAGTGGCCCAGAAGAGACTGCTTAGTCACCAAATTGTAGTATATAAATGTAGCAGAATATGTTGCCCTGTAAGAAATAGTAACTTTGAGAATAACTTGGGAAGAACTGCATGAAATGACGCAAACATAAGTAGACCATACATAGACAACAACGGAAATTAAAAGAACAAGAAAAACCTGAACCTTGATTCACTGACAAACCAATATGGTTCAGTCTGAAGAGAGGCAGGAAATTAGGAAAGAATGATGGGATAGCTAAAAGCAAAATTCTCTGACCAACAGAGTTCAGAGATTAGACGAGAGATGTCAAATACACATCTCGGGGACACACCACACTCCCAAGTACTCCCTGGACCAGATGAAAAAGTAACTGGGAAACATTACAAAATAAATAACAGTTACAAAAACTGAGTCAATATGTAGCCCACAGAGATCCTGATGTACAGCTCAATGACCCATTTTTAGTTTGAGATCAATGGACCACCAAAAAAACAAAACCGATTATTTTAAAAAAACATCATTTAAACAAAACTAAGCTTCCTTAGAGTCTACAATGCTGTCTTGCAACAGTAAAATGAAATCATAAAAAAGTGATAAAATCATTTTCACGAAGTTCTTTTAAAATTATAAACAGTATATAATATTCAAGTTTCTGTTAGCAGGATGAGATAAAACTATTATTATGTACTTCCTAGATTATGTACTTCAAAATAGATTGGGGACTTCAAAACATTTATATACAGGACATTATTTGAAACTTTTTGACCAACTCAACCTCAATATATCAATATTAAGAAGTCAGCTTAACTTTCAATTTTGTTTTCCAACATTACAATGAAATTAAAATAAATTTTTCCAAGTCATACATTATGGTTGTTTTTACAATTTTCAAATAGATCTGTGATCTCAATGATTCGGACATTCCTTATAACTGGAATACACATCACAAATTCATTGAAGTCTCCTCAATTTGCTTACCGCCCAGGTCCATCCCTAACTAAGTTCACCGTGGAGGTCTACCTGCTTTAGAAGCTTCCTGGCACAAGGATTCTAACTGAATCTTGAGTCATCCTCCTACGCATCCTTGTCCTCCGCATAGTGATCGAGTCACCAAAGGAAGCACAGATATCTTTAAAGTGTATATCAGCTCTTCTCATATTTAGCATGAAAAAATCCACTTTCCTACTAATTTACTCTTATAAGGGAAAACTAACTGGCAATATTAAGTAAGTAAGAAGTTAGAATCATATAGTTTAACAAACAAAATCTTTCTCCACATCAGTTAATTATTGAAGACGAAATCTTATAAGTAAATATAAAAATGAACATTTAAGAAAAAATTTTAACTGTGCTCCAATAAACCTACAAATATATAGCAAGAAATGACAGCTTTAAGTCATGAATACGTATTGTAATGTTAAAAATTAAGCAAATTTTACAATTTCTTACCTCTTAAAAAAGAGAAGAAACATTTTTCTAATTCTAACCCTAAATTCATACCTCATTTGCAATTTTTTGGGGGTATCACAGAAAATGAAAACTTTGTACTTACGACTAAGGATATTTCAGGGTCTTCATCCAATGAGTCGGTGTCACTTTCCTCTACCTGATAGATCTGGCATATCTAAAATAAGGCCCAATAACTCCATTAATACAAATTCATGACTTCATTTTAATCCAGACAAGTTTTTTACATTTAATACAAGTTGTGTTCTGACTATGAAGAACTGACTCTCCACCAAACAGAAACGTGGCATGGGAACAGAGCAGAGTCCTGTCCAGCTCTGCCACTTGGATCTGTGAGGAGAGGGCAAGCCATTTCACCTTTTTAAACTTTACCTATAAAATGGAATGACAATGATTGTGTTTCTACTTCTCAGTCTGTATTCTTTCAAATACAATCAGTGTGAGGTTTTCTTCTATTCATGAGGGGTTAACAGAGATAAAAAAAAGAAATTTAAGGGATTTTAAGTGACTCATTACATTCAAGTTGGAATTAAAATTTCAATTTGCAGTACAAAAGCACTTAACATAGAAAACACGTGACCAATTTTTTAAGCATGTAGATTAAAAAAAAAAAAACTACCTCATCATCTTCTTCGGAGAGTTCTTGTCCTTCTTCATTGTGACTATAATCTTCTGAATCATTAGATTCAACTTCAAACTCAACACTGAATTGGTCTGAAACTGAATCTTCTGAATCTTCGTTTAATATACCAGTATCAATATCCTAAACAAAAGAAAAGGAAATTTAACTCAAGCCAATAAAAGACCTATAACTACTCCCTAATTTCTCTCCCTTTACTTCTTCAATCCTCTTCTCCCCCACTTTCAAATGTACTCAGTGTATCAGATCAATTCTTTCTAAAACATTTTCCTTGTACTAAATAGATCTAAATCTATATTCCTTTATTCCAGCATTCTATCATGTGAACGTTTAAAACCCGTGATAACCTCAAAATCCAACTCCATAGACCTTCAGGCTTTAGCTTTAATCTTTCTTCTTGTTTCATCTTGCTCCCTTCCCATCTCATCCTGTACTTCTCCAGTCCTTGAGGACCAGCTCAAGTAGCATGTTCCTAGGAAGTTTTACCAGGGACACATTTGAAAATGATCTGTGTTCTGTGAATGATTGTGACTCATCCGAATTATCCATTTGGTCTCAATATTCTACTTCCTTATTCACTTTTCACAGGTTTATCTTACTTTCCCAGTAGATTACATATTTGAGGACAGTCAATCTCTACATTATCTTACCTCCCTCCCCCACAAAACCTAGCAGAAGACTTTGTGCATACTTGGTTTTTAATCTATAGACTATAAACATAAACAGTTTAATAAATAAGATTACAGGTTGAACTTGGAGAGGTAAAAGAATGGTCCAATTTACAAAAGTCTAGCACTTACCAGAGAGCCTTGCCCAGCAAATTCAACTAACTGATCATGCTATTTTATTATTTTATTCATGTTAATCTAGATGGAGGCTATTCATTAAAAACCCTCCTAAAGTCCTCGATTTTGAGACAATTCACTTTCCTAGCTATTTCCAAAACTTTCAGGAATCAGGACAGACTAATGTTCATTAGGCATTATGTGTCTTATACAAGAGATTTAAAGATGGGTTTTTTTAGACTCTGAGCCCCAGATCTATTAAATCTGTTAAGCAAAAAAGGTGTGACAAAGATCCTATGGTGGAAGGTCCCATGATTTGATGTAAAGAACAATGGATTTAAGATTCCAAAAATTTGGATTTGAATCTTCAGTCATTAATATCTGAATGGCTTAACTACTTAGATTTCAGTCTCCCTATCTGTAATATGAGGTCTACTAAAATATTTCTAAAGTGCCTTCCTACTAGTAAATTCTGTCAGCTATGAAAAACATAAGTAATAACTTACTAAAGAGATAGATGGAAATTGTATGACAATTTAATCATAACTTCTTATGGATTTTGGATCTTCGCACAGAAAAATGCAAGGATCACAATTTTAAAAAATACTTTAATGAAGCAATCAGCCCCTACCCGATACTCTATATCCCAGGAAAGGTAGAGGTAGAAGGGGGATTTTCAACACACCACTTCTTTGGTCCATCATCCAGATATGGTTGGAGAGACTCCAGAACCTCCATTATAATTACATGGACATATATCTAGTCTTTCTAATAGAAGTCCACATTCTCCATTTGTAACATAAGTTGCTTATGGCACCAGTAATTATACATCCAAGGCCATCTCCAGTCCTCCTGATCTATAGCTGACCACTGGACCCAGAGGGCTCTGGAGGGGAAAGTACAGCAGATGACCTTGCCCCGGCCCCCCTCACTTAAATCCAATTCGCTTGCAGGTCATGGCATCCCCTCCTTGATGTCATGGTCCTCTTTGAAAATGAAGGACAAACAATAACCACCAAGTTTGTAGAGAGCTCCAGTGCTAAGGACAGCATGTGAATAGCCAACATATCTGATGCTGTATTTCTCTAGCATGGAGAATTCCAACCAATAAAGTCATCATCCCTCCTCCCTCCCTCTTCTCCCCATGCCCTTTTTAATCACTATGATTTGTCTGTTATGCAGCCAAATTAAAATTCACTTCCAACTTTTCAATGACAAAAATGATTCCAGCTTAAATGCATGACAAGGAAAGAATACCACCACTATATTCTAATCTGGTCATTTATCTGGAGGATAGAGATGAAGTTGGGCAGTAGAACACTTATTATTTCCAGAGTTCTCCAAGAGAGAGCTGAAATTAAGAAATCTTAACTCACAGAAGTGTTTCTCTAGAGACTATTCTGTATATCTGTTTTATAGGTGATTACTTCTTAAAGGAGAATAAACAGTAACCAAACTCAAACTAAAATGAGTTTATCTCCACAGCTAGCACCCACTAAGCATTAAATACAGACCTACCTTACCTAAGAATAAAAAAAAAAAAAAAATTCCTTAACACATAAAAGGGTCAAATTGGAAAATTAAATTACCGTATCTAATCATTCTTAGATGTCAATATATAAAACCATTTTTTCCTATGTTGGCTGAAGTGTAGTGTGTGTCTCATTCACAAAGTGGGTACACTACATATGTCAATCATACTGACGGGAATAAACAGTTTCCAAATGCCCCATATATTTAAAAAATATATATATAGCTAGATAGCACTATTTTAGTAATAAAGAACTAGAAGAATATTCTTTTCTCTTTTATATTCAAAGAGATAAAGCTAACAACATTTCATTAAAGAACTCTGCGTACACTTTTTAATCTCTTCAGAACTCTGTAATTGAGCTTGTGAATATTATTTCTCAAATATTTTGCTGTAACTCAGTTTTTAGAATTCATAAAGCATTTTAAGGAAAGGTTTGAAAAGACATGCATTTAATTTACTATCTGAAAATAGGTAAACATTTCCTGTTTCTAATTAAACTTATATATGACTTGGCATAGCTGAATCTCAATCTGGCAAGAAAAATGTATACTTTATGTTTAATGCCCAATAAACTCACATCAAATAGGAGAAAAATTAATACATCCATTTTGACATTCTCATTATAAATATGAAGAGCATACTAAAAGACATTACATCTAAACACATGAGCAGCTTATAGTTTCTACTCTGAAGGCAATGAATAAAAAAGCTGGCTGTGTGGGACTCACAATGCACTCAAAATCATTTCAAAAGAGACTGTCATCTAGTAGCACTCAAAATAAAAATAAGCAAATGTACCACCATTAAGATAATTAGCATGTCTCAATGTCTGTTACATAGAGTAATAGAGAAATTCTACTAAAGAACTTGACAATGTTCTTTTCAAGCAAAATCATTATAAACTTTGAAATACAACAACTTCAAAACAACAAATGGACACAGGGGAGAGTGAAAATTACATTGGTAAATATGGCTTAGGATCAAGAAATCAAAAGCCAAAGTCTAAGTGGACTGCTAAGAATCCTCATATAAATCAAATCATATAGTCACATTTGGAAGAGCTGAAAAAGGCACTAAATAGGGCAAGCAAGAAACATTAAAAATTTAAAATTGCCATTTCTCAACAGGAAACAAATCACATCAAATCAGCTGTCTGTGAAATCAGTTAACCAGTTAGAAACTGAAATAAGCAACAAATAAAAAAGGATAAAAGTACAAATACTACATATGATGATAGTAACTTCCACAAATAGTATTCAAATATAAAACATAGGAAATAAGACTTAAGAAACTGGCTATCACCATTTCTAGGCCCGGCCTCTGATCTTAATTCTAGACTAATCTTAATCATATTTTATTATTCATTTTGGTAAAAGGAACAAAAATGTTCTTCACTTTAATCCGATTCCAATCTTAATATGCAGTAATCACACTAAATAAACAAGGCTCCCTTTAAATTCTATTAAATTTCTAAAAAATTTAAATTCTCTATCTCTTCATTTTGAGACAAGTATTAAAACTGCTTTTCCTTTCCCTACTCCTCCTATTCTTTTTACTATTAATTCTCCACTTTCTTCATCTTTTGATGCTCATAATCAATTTCTCTTCTTCCCTCCTCCCTTACCCCTAAAATTCAAAATGCTTACATGTTATATGGCTTACTATCTTCCTATGGTGATTACATTGAGTTAAATGATAAAACACACTTTGATTTTCATACCTTGATGATGATCTGCCTTCTGAAAGCTGCCTTAAGACTGGCTCTCTCCTCCACAAATTCTTGAAATTCCCATGGACGCATAATGACCACCTTTTTGTCTTCAAAAAGATTGTATTAGAGATTTAGCACAAATGGAAAACTAAACCGGTTCAGGGATGAAACTTTAATCTTTTTAGGAATAACAGGTTTCAGATTTTGTCCTCTTTTGTTTTGTAGAAAAATCTTACATAATTCAAGTTGATGCTTTCTAGTATGAGATGCTTTTCTTAAGTTACTTGCAAAACCATCTTCTTCTCTGACAATACTAAAACTTTTTCCTTGCTCTCTCTTTTGGATTCAATTTTTCCAATTGTGCTTTATCTTTATTCAGTTGTGAAATTTTTTGACCATGCTTCCCTTTCTCAGTTTCTTCAGTTTTGTCACCCAAAGAAATAATTCTATTTTTAAAATTTTACCTTTTCTTCAGATATTTCTAAGCTGTTGTTTCAGAAATCTCAGGAAAGTTATTCCAAGTTCTCATCAGTTCCTTTTTCTTCCTGGTATTTTTTCTTAAATTTCTTCACTACATCCACTCTTCCAATATCCACAGTTTCCTAGGAAAAACTTAGAGGGCTTTTTGCATTATATAGACTTCTTGATGGTGTTTATGCTTCTATTCTTAAATTAATTTTGACTATATTAGAACCTTTTCTCTTGTTTGTTCAAACCTTAGATATTTTTTCCCTAATATTTTTCTCTTGAAAAATTAAAGTAGTTTGTTTTCCTCTCCTTTGGGGGCAATTTGTTGACAGAAGATTTTTGGATCATTTGGGATTCTTTAGAAGGAAGGTTCTCCACTGACCTTTTACTCTTCCATCTTCTCAGAAGTTCATTAATCCCATTTCTAAGAATTTTGACTCTTATAAAACAGTCATCACAACAAAGTGAAAGGAACAAGAAGCCCAGAAATTGCCTCAACTAGCAAATATTACCTAATTGGCAAGCTGAGATATGGCAAAGGCAACACCAACTGAATAAAAGATCAATTGTAAAACTACAGAAAAATGCTGGAAGACTACAAGCAGGATTACCTCAAAAAGTGAAAAGTGGTTAAGAAAACAATCCAACAAAGACCCTGTGAGATCCAGATCAATCAAGCCTGCTCATTCTGATTGAACTTGCAAGTAAAAACAGATGGAAATCAAACAGACATAAAATAGCAGAATTGTGAGAATTCTAATGATAATATATCATTCCCGTGGGAAAAACATGAAATCACCACATCCAGATTTCATAGACAATAAAATTAGTAAAGATTTAACAATTATACTTAAACCAAAAGTTGGAAGCTATTGGAATTAGCCAATTGGATACACAAGAAATCTGTGTTCCAGGACACAAGTTCTAAAGCCCTCAAGAATCAATTATAGTCAAGATAACCAAAAGGGGCAAAGATTCCTAAAGATTGGAAAAAGTTGTGTAAGATCCTTTACTCCACCCTCCAAAACAAAAATGTGTGGGGAGAGAAAGAAAAAGAAAGAATTGAGAAGACAGCAGCAACTTACACCACTTTATATGCAAATAGCCTATGCTCACATCAATAGTAACCTCAACAAAAAAACAAACAACAAACTCCAAATCACTAGTAATAGAAATGCAAAGTTAAAACAAGGGGGCAGTTTCATCTCATACTCAGCAAATCATCATAACAAAAGATAACAAGTCAATGCTGGAGGACCTATGGAGAAGACAAACAGATGAATACACAGTCGGTGGACCTAATAAACTGGTCCAACCATTCCGCAAAACAATGTGGAACCCTAAGCCATTCATAATCTTTGACTTAGAGATCCCAATGCTGAAAGTATAGCTGGGAGGACAGAGGGGAAAGACAAATTTCAAATACAGAACTACAAATACAGAAAAACAATCATAGCAACACTTTATGCAATTACAAAAACTGGACACAAAGTAAGGGGTCCATTAGCTGGAGAAATAGTTAAACAAATTATGGAATATGAACATAAAATATCCTTGTATAGCATGAAAAACAATATGATAAATTTAGGAAAAAACGACTAGACTAATGTGAAGTAAAGCAGAATATGAAGCAAGTAGTACCAGGAAAGCAAAATATCATATCGTTGGTTCAGTCGTGTCCTATTTTTCATGACTCCATTTGGGGTTTTCTTGGCAAAGAAGTTGGAATGGTTTGCCATTTTCTTCTTCAGCTCATTTTACAGATGAGGGAACTGAGGTATAGCGTTAAATAACCACATAATTAGCACATGTCCTGAGGCCAGGTTTGAATTCAGGAAGATAAGTTTTCCTAGCTCCAGTCCTGGCACTCTATCCACTGCGCCAGATAGCTGCTCAAAAACAATACATACACATGATAAACAATGTAAATGGAAGTGACACAAAATCAAACACTGAAAATCTAATGACCAATATTGGTCCTTTCCCAGGAGAAAATAAATGCATTTCTTTCTGACAAAAAAAGGAACTGTGTGTCTAGAATGATGTAGAATACTGTCAAACACAACTGCTGACAGTTGGTTTCGTTTACTTTTCTTTGTTACAAGGGAGGGTTCATTCACTGTGCGTATGTTGGGAGGGAAGATAAGATATAAACTGAAATGGGGGCAATGTAAAACATAAAGAATCAATAAGTTATTATTCATAACAATTCAGCTATAACACTTTGATTTTAAGGCAAGAGATCTGGTTTATCTCTTTTCTACTGCAAAAAGGTTATTCCCTCTGTTTGCCAGCCCTTTTCTCCAAATAGCCTACCAAGTTCTTTTTCCTCTTGGTACTGTTTTCATAATCCCTGATTATATTCTCATTTGCCTTTGATATTAAACCCAAATCTCTTTTTCTCAGTTCTGACCCACGCAAAACTTCCCCACTCTTCCTGTACTTATTCTCCCCAATCCATAAAGCTAGGAGAAAAAAAGGCCTTTTGCCAGACTCAATCTATTTGAGTAATCTACTAGCCCTTCCTCTCTCTCATAAGGCCTGCCCCCCTCCAAGCAGGGGTGGAACTGAGGGATCAAAGTTTGAAAGAGTAAATTCTGAGCCCAGTTTAAAGAGTCTGATGAAAGGAGACTAAGGTTTTAAAGCAATAGATACTCTAAATTACAACAGACTGATCAAGGCTCTGAAACCAGTTAAAGAACAGAAAAATAATCCATAAGAATTACTTACAATCAGTGAAGGGAATTTAAAGTATCCACTGAGCGGCAGCATGTTATAATGAAGAAGTTCCTAACCTTATTTTGTATTGTGCCTTCCCACCCTAGCAGTCTAGCAAAACCCATGGACCCCCTCCTCAGAAGAACATTTTAAAGTAATTGAAGAAAATGTTAAATTTTATTTAGAATTTTGGTGAAAATAAAGCTGTAATTTTTTGCCATTTTAAGTCTTATCATGGACAAACTGAAATCTATACATGGTCCATGGATACCAGCTCAAGAACAAATAGCAAATAGAGCTAGTTTCAGAACTCTGTGCTCCAAACAATTCTATAGACTTTAAGTTACAAAATAGTTGCTAATTTGCATGACTAGAGAGGATGCCTCCTTATCTGAGGATCAATGTGATCCCGTGTTAAGACTACCAAAAAGTGTTCTACCACAAGGTGCTGATAATTACATTATACTATGACAAGTATGTCAGACAAGCAGAAGAGTATTACAACCAGTTCTGGGCACTACATTGTTTGAAGAAATGGTGAAAAGTTAATATTCAACCTGGAGTATGACTATGATGGGAGGAATACTCTAAATGACTACAGGTTTTATTAAAGGAAATAGGAATGTTTAGCCTAGAAAAAAATAACCTTTAATAGAGGATACAGTAATCTTTAAACATATGAAGCACTGCCATGTAGAGGCAAGATCATGCTTGTTTTGCCTGGCCCTCAATTGATAAAAATTAAAGAAATAAAAAAATTAAAATTTAGCTTAAACTAACAAAAAAAAAATCTCCAAAAAATGAGAGTATTCAATGGCCCACATTAAAAATTAATGGGTTCTCCATCAGAGAAATCTTCACTTAGGCTGAATGATCAATGATTAGACATCCTGGAATGAAAGAACTAGGAAGGAATTAATCAAGAGGATGTCTAAGTTACCTTTTAGCTCTCAATCTATAATTCTCTGACTAAAAGACATTGTGTCAAGGATACATACAACCAGTTACATAGTGAAATAGCTAGGAACAGTTGAAACAATACAGTTAACTTCAAAGATACAAGACACTGGTCTCCAGCTAGATGGATAAATTGGAAACCAAAGCCATGATTTAATTTTCCATCAACATCTCCCACAGTACTGAATACATAGTAGGTACTAAATAAAATGTCTCTTAAATTTACATGGAAATCAAGAAATATTGACACTCTTGTCATACACAATAACGTCACATCCATCCAGGTGAATTTTTTTTCATTTTTTTTTTTTTCACTATATGTGGGGTAGATGGTAACTATAGCTAACAATGACTCAGTTGCAGGTAGCTTAAAAATGAAGGCATTGCCTTAAGTTATAACTAAACATTTCCCAAAAAATGTACAAATTCTAGTAGAAACCAGCTACAGCTCTCAGACCTGTAAAAGCTATGGATATCTAAGTTAAAATTGGGGGGTGGCAAGGAGGGGTCTGCCTCTGTTAAACTTTTCAAATCATTAGAATGAAATTGCTACAAATTCCTAACATCCATGTAAGTTTGATTCTTTTAAATATCTTTCATCAAGTTTAATATTAATCACACTCCCAATAACTGGATGTTTTTATACAATTATTTCCCTTAAATATAAAACCTAATTTAATTTTAAAAGCTCATATCTATCTTTGAAAAAGTTCTTTCAAACGACCTTTACCTACGTTTTTGCTGAACAAGATAACTAAACTATTTTAATAAACAATGATTACCGGACTTGAAGGGATTTCTGTTGAGTCACTGCTAATGCTTTGTTCACAGCATATCTCTCTTAAGACACATAGAGCACAGCTTTCATCAAATGTAAGGAACATACTATCTGACTTATGCCGTTTTCTGTCTCTTTCACCAGGCAATTCATCCGAATTTTCTTTGTAAGAAAGTAAGAAAAAATTGTGTTAATTTATACAATTATGATTTTTTAGATTTGGCATTTTTTATATAATGCTTTATTTACATTTATATTCAAACTTTTTTCCATTAAAAGAATTATAGGCATAATAAACTGAAATGTAACAAATGTTCAAAAAGAAAAAAACAGCTCTACTGAAATTTCTCAATCTTTTAAAAAGTTATCTAACATCTTTTACAGAACTGTATTTCCATTAAGTAATTATTTGTAAAATTCTTAGTTTCTTTTTAAAAATCTTTTAAAATCTGGTTTTGAAAATAAAAAGCTTCAATTAAAAAAAAAATCCTTTGTATGTTACATCCAATATGGGTATAGAAATCTATCTTATCTATGGGAAAATAGCAGAGGAAAGGGATACAAAAAGGGGGAATGTGACAGAAGAGACCATATTAAGTGAGGAAGTAGACAGAAGCAAAACACTTTTGAGGGAAAACGGTGAAAAAATAGAATATACAAGAGGAAATACAATCAGCAATAGTAATTGTGAAAACAATTTTGAAGCAAGTTTCTCTGAGGAATTTCTCATTTCTCAAGTGAATGGAAATTGGATCAAATTAATAAAAAATAGCCATTCTCCAATTAACCAATGATGAAAAGATACAATCTATGCCCAAAGGATTAGAATACCATGCATCTTCTTTGACCTATGTAAAAAAATATTTTTTCTCAAGGCAAAGAATTGGAAACTGAAGGGATATCCATCTATTGGGGAATGGCTAAAAAAAATCATGGTATGTGATTATAATGAAATATTATTGTTCTATGGGAAATGGTGAACAGAGTGCTTTAAGAAAAACCTGAAAGTCCTCCATGAACTCAAGCAAAGTGAAATGTACTGTGCACAAAGTAATAGCAATGTTGGGAAATAATCAGGTGTGAATGACTCTGCTATTCTCAACAATACAATGATTCAAGACTGAAATGATGGTGAGAAGTGCTATCCCTATCCAGAGAAAGAACTGATTATGTCTGAATATAGACTGAAGCATACTTTTTCTTTAAACTATTTTTTTGAATGGTTTTTTTTTTTTTTTTAGGGGAAAGGGAGGCAAGAAATCTGTTTTCTTTTACAACAAACTTTTGTGGATATATTTTACATAATTTCACATGTACCTCCTCAATGGGAGTAAGGTGAGGAGGAAGGGAGAGAAACTAGAACTCAAAAGTTTTTAAAACAAATGTAAAAAAATTGTTTTACAAGTAACAGGAGAATAAAAAAGAAATAATTTTTCATTTTAAAAATTACATTAAATCTTCTACCTTGACAAATATGGTATTCTAGAATATGATTTTTTTTTATCATTGGTTATGTCAAAAAAAGAAAACAACAAAAGTTTATTGCAAAAGTAATTTTAGTCATTCAATTTCTAGACAATTTTATTTCTTAGGCAGGATAGATCAAAATAAGTTTCTTTTTATTTTTTTTTTCTTGGCTGAGGTAACTGGGATTAAGTGATTTGCCCAGGTCACACAGCTGGGAAGTGTTAACACTTAAGTATCTGAGGTCACATTAGAACTCAAGTCCTCCTGACTTCAGGGCTGGTACTCTATCCCACCTAACTGCTCCAAGAACTACTTTTTAAAAAGATTTTACTACTAAGACTTTAAAAAAGGGGGGTAGGGAGGAGCCAAGATAGTTGCCAATGACTGCAATGGCTCGTGTGCACAAAATAAACCACTAAAAATGTTAAATGGTTATTTTTGGGAAAAAACATTAAGCTTTATTAATATTTAATAAAGCTTAATACCAATATTCTCACTTAAGATGGATCACCTATCATGACTAACATGTGAGATGTTCTAAGGGAATAGTGGAAGAGACTCCACACAAAAAGACTGAGACTGATACCCTCATTCCTTTATTTACTTTCAGCACATTGTAACATATTGTAGCCAGTTAAGAGGATTTACAGCATTGTCTGGGTTTATCTAGACTAACCCTCACAAAATAGACAAGTAGCTTAAAAAAGATTCCCAGAAAATAACTATGGATTGAAGATAGTAATAATGCATGGGCACAAAATGTTTGTGGCAGCCCTGTTTGTAGTGGCTAGAAGCTGGAAAATGAAAGGATGTCCATCAATTGGAAAATGGTTGAGTAAATTGTGGTATATGAACGTTATGGAATATTATTGTTCTGTAAGGAACGACCAGTAGGATGAATACAGAGAGGACTGGCAAGACTTACATGAACTGATGCTGAGTGAAATGAGCAGAACCAGGAGATCATTATATACCTCAACAATGATACTGTTTGAGGATGTATTCTGATGGAAGTGGACCACTTTGATAAAGAGAGCCTTAATTGATCAAAGATGGACAGAAGCAGCTATACCCAGAGAAAGAACACTGGAAATGAATATAAACTGCTTGCATTTAAAAAAAATAAAATAAAATAATGCATGGGCACAAATGAACAAATTGGAAAAGCTGTCATTTTTCTTATTCCTAGCAGTAGTTTTTTATCAATCATATTAGAAGATAAAAATAATTATACAATGAAGTAATTAAATCAAGCAGAAAGTCAATCAAAATAATCTGAAGGTACTAAAATTCTTTAAAATATGTATTTCTACCCATTATTACTAATGATGTTAAAGACCGTAAATTACCAATATTTTCAAAGATAATACAGTATTCAATCGCTTTCAACAAAATTACTATTTTATGTACCATTTTAAAAAATTTAACTACTATTACCTATCACACTTTAACTTCTATTTGTGTGTTCTTATAATGATTAACAATACAATAGTTCATGTAAGCAATTTATATGTCAAATGTATCATATTGAGGGTGTGTGCTTAATTTTTTGTTTTTCTAAGAAGCAAACAGTGTAGTATGAATTAAGTAATTTTAGACATTTTTAAATAATTTTATCCTTTAACGTTTCTATCCAAAGATATCTTCCATTTTCATTTTCTCAAATGAAGTCACCTATCAGTGGTTAACAAAAACACAACAGAAGTACTTTAAAACATACTGCAGTAAAATTAAAATGCATTAATAGGAAAGAAATTGGAAAGAATTTAAATAATTAGCCAGTGTTCAATAAAAAAGCATATATCATATAGAGAGATAAAAAAAAAAAACTCAAAAGATCTATCAGTCTACCAAACAAAAAATCCTTTCAGCATTGATTATTAAATCAACTATCATCAATATAAATCTTAATTTCAAGGTAGGAATGAAGTAAAATTTTAAAATTAAGTTAAATATTAATTACTATGTACCTGTTTCACTATGTGGTCTTCTGGATGAGGTAGTTGGTCTAGAATTCAAATTTGGTGGTTTCTCTTCTTGCATAGATTCCTAAGTATTCAACACAGAAGTACTAAATAAATACTAAGCTTAAGGATACAAGTCAAGTACAAATCATATACTTTCCAGTGTAAAAGGATTACTGTAGTAAAATATTAAAAGTTTAAAGATCACCTCTTGATCACTTCCAATTTCAAGGCGACGCCTGGTTTCATGTGTAGATGTGTTTGGGCTAGCAAATTCTAAAGAAAAAACATATAACTAAGGTGTTTGGAAAAGATAATTTAAACAAAAACAGCAAGATACAACCTCTAATGCAGTTGAAATCCTTGTCAAATATGCTCCTAATAGATGGCACAAAAATATTTCTTTAAAATGCCATTTTCCCCCTTAAAATGTCAAAATAAAAAATTTATATTTCTGGCTAAATTTAAGAGCTTAAATGACGATGGGACAGTTATTTAGTGTCTTTAAACCTGTTTCTTCCTCTACTGAATGGGGTATATAATTGTACTCTACACTTCACCCATGTTCATAGGTGAATTGATATTATCCATGACCCATTTTTAAGTATCACTCATTATCATTAACACACATAAGTCAAACAGCCCACTATATTAGCATAATTTTAGGGGATTTTTGTTTTAGGGGAAAGAAAAGAACACTTAGGACATAATAATTTGAAGTTACTAAAATTCTTTAAAATGTGCTTTTCCACCCATTATTGTTAATGATGTTAATGATGATTTACATTAAATTAACAGGATTTTCAAAGATAATGAAGTATATTCAACCATTCACTAAAATTACGACTTTATGTACAATTAAAAAAATTTAACTACTGTTTTTATGTCATACTTTAACTTGTATTTTTGTATTCTTACAATGTATAACATATTAGTACAATAATTCATGTAAGCAACTTATACATCAATGTATTATAATGAGGGTGTGGGCTTAATTTTTTCTTTTACTAGGAAGTAAACAGTGTAGTATGAATGTAATTTTACATATTTCTAAATAATTTTATCCTTTAACTAACGTTTCTATCCAAAGAGATTTTCATTTGTCATTATCTCAAATTGTTACCTATCAATGCTTAAAAAAAACCAACACTATTTTAAAACATACTGCAGGTAAAATTAAAATGCATTAATAGGAAATAAATTGGAAAAAAATTAAATAATTAGTGTTCAATAAATAAGCATATATTGTGTAGAGAGAAGATGAAAAGAAAGATATAAAATAATCCATCAGCCTAACAAAAAATCCTTTCAGCATTGATTATTAAATCAACTACCATCAATGTAAACCTCTTTTTAAATATTTTTTCCTAGTTGGTTCATTTTTTTCTTTTCTTTTTTTTTATTATAACTTTTTATTTACAAGATATATGCATGGGTAATTTTACAGCATCAACAATTGCAAAACCTTCTGTTCCAACTTTTCACCTTCTTCCCCCCACCCCCTCCCCAAGATGGCAAGTTGACCAATACATCATCAATGTAAATTTTAATTTCAAGGTAGGAATGAAGTAAAATTTTAAAATTAAGTTAAATATTAAGTACTATATACCTGTTTCACTATGTGTTCTTCTGGGTGAGGTAGTTGGTGTAGCATTCAAAATTGGTAGTTTCTCTTCTTGCAATTCTTGCATAGATTCCTAAGTATTAAACACAAAAGTACTAAATAAATACTAACTTAAGAATACAATTCAGATACAAGTCATACACTTTCCAGTGTAAAAGAATTACTGCAGTAGAATATTAAAGTTTAAAGATTACCTCTTGATCACTTTCAATTTCAAGGCGATGCCTGGTTTCATTTGTAGATGTGTTTGGGCTAGTAAAATCTAAAGAAAAAAAATATAACTAAGGTGTTTCGAAAAGATAATTTAAACAAAAACAGCAAGACAGAACCTCTTATGCAGTTGAAATCTTTCTCAAATATGTTCCTCATAGGTGGCACAAAAATATTTCTTTAAAATGACATTTTCTCCTTAAAATGGCTAAATTTGATAGGCTGTATGACCATGGGACAGTTATTTAGTATCTTTAAACCTGTTTTTTCCTCTACTGAATGGGGTATATAATTGTACCCTACTTCACCAGGTTGAAAGGTTAATTGTTAATTGATATTATATGTGGCACATTTTAAGTGTCACTCATTATTATCATTATTAACACATAGAGTAAACAATTATTAGCATAAAATTATTATTATAATTATTATTAGCATAATTATTACATATTATTATTATTACATTATTAGCATAATTTTACATATTTTTGTTTTAGGGAAAAAAAGAACATTTAGGATATAGTAATTTGAAGATACTAAAATCTTTAAAGTATGCATTTTTACCCATTATTATTTATGATATTAAGGTTTTCAAAGATAATGAAGTATAATATTCAATCGTTTTTACCAAAAAATTATAATTTTATGCACCATTAAAAAAATTTAACTATTGCTTTTTATCTATCATACTTTAAGTTCTATTTTTGTGTTCTTATAATGTATAACATTAATACAATAGTTCATGTAAGCAATTTATACATCAATGCATTATATTGAGGATGTGTGCTTAATTTTTTGATTTACTAGGAAATAAATAGTGTAGTGTGAATACATGTCATTTTACACATTTCTATCCAAAGAGATCTTCAATTTTCCATTTTCTCAAATAAAGTCACCTATCAGTGGTTTAAAAAAACTATTTTAAAACATATTGCAGTAAAATTAAAATGCATTAATAGGAAAGAAATTGGAAAGAATTTAAATAATTAGCCAGTGTTCAATAAATAATCGTATAAAGAGAAGATGAAAAGAACTCAAAAGATCCATCAGCCTAACAAAAAAGCCTTTCAGCATTGATTATTAAATCCACTACCATCAATGTAAATCTTAATTTCAAGATACAAATGAAGTAAAATTTTGAAATTAAGTTAAATATTAACTACTATATACCTGTTTCACTATATGTTCTTCTGGGTGAGGTAGTTGGTGGTTTCTCTTCTTGCAATTCTTGCATAGATTCCTAGTATTCAACACAAAGGTACTAAATAAATACTAAGCTTAAGAATACAATTCAGATACAAGTCATACACTTTACAATACAAAAGGATTATTTCAGTAGAATATTAAAGTTTAAAGATCACCTCTTGATCACTTCCAATTTCAAGGAGACTCCTGGTTTCATTTGTAGATGTGTTTGGGCTAGCAAATTCTAAAGAAAAAAATATAACCAAGATGTTTCGAAAAGTTAATTTAAACAAAAATAGTAAGACAAAACCTCTTATGCAGCTGAATCCTTGTCAAATATGCTCCTAATAGGTGGCACAAAAATATTTTTTTAAAATGCCATTTTCCCCCTTCAAATGTCTAAATTAAAAATTTATGCTTCTGGCTAAATGTGGGAGGCTGTATGACCATGGGACAGTTATATAGTTTCTTTAAATCTGTTTCTTCCTCTACTGAATGGGACATATAATTGTACCCTACACCTCACCAGTGTTGAAAGGTTAATTGATTTCATCCATGACCCATTTTAAGTGTCACTCATTATCATTATTAACACATAGAGGTCAAACAGCCCATAAAAATTAGCTAATTTTACATATTATTGTTTTAGGGGGAAAAAAGACCATTTAGTACATAATAATTTGAAGTTACTAAAATTCTTTAAAGTATACATTTCCACCCGTTATTATTAATGATGTTAAGGTTTCAAAGATAATGAAGTATTATATTCAATTGCCTTTACCGAAAAAATTACTCTTTTATGTACCATTAAAAAAAATCTAATTATTGCTTTTTATCTTTCATACTTTAACTTCTATTTTTGTGTTCTCATAATGCCTAACATATTAGTACAATAGTTCATGTAAGCAACTTATACATCAATGTATTATATTGAGGGTGTGTGCTTAATTTTTTTTTTACTAAGAACAGTGTAGTATGAATGTATGTAATTTTACACATTTCTAAATAATTTTATCCTTTAATGTTTCTGTTCAAAGAGATCTTCAATTTTCCATTTTCTCAAATGAAGTTACCTATAAGTGGTTTAAAAAAAACCTATTTTAAAACATACTGCAGTAAAATTAAAATGCATTAATAGGAAAGAAATTGGAAAAAATTAAATAATTAGCCAATGTTCAATAAATAAGTATATATCGTACAGAGAGAAGATGAAAAGATCTCAAATGATCCATCAGCCTAACAAACAAAAAATTCTTTCACCATTGATTATTAAATCCACTATCATCAATGTAAATCTTAGTTTCAAGGTAGGAATGAAGTAAAATTTTGAAATTAAGTTAAATATTAACTACTATATACCTGTTTCACTATGTGTTCTTCTGGGTGAGGTAGTTGGTGTAGCATTCAAATTTGGTGGTTTCTCTTCTTGCAATTCTTGCATAGATTCCTAAGTATTCAACCAAAGGTACTAAATAAATACTAAGCTTGAGAATACAATTCAAATACAAGTCATATACTTTCCAGTGTAAAAGAATTACTGCAGTAGAATATTAAAGTTTAAAGATCACCTCTTGATCACTTCCAATTTCAAGGCGACGCCTGATTTCATGTGTAGATGTGTTTCGGCTAGTAAATTCTAAAGAAAAAACATATAACTAAGGTGTTTCAAAATGATAATTTAAACAAAAACAGCAAGACAGAACCTCTTATGCAGTTGAAATCCTTGTCAATATGCTCCTAATAGGGGCACAGAAATATTTCTTTAAAATGCCATTTTCTCCCTTAAAATGGCTAAGTTTGGGAGGCTGCATGACCGTGGGACAGTTATTTAATGTCTTTAAACCTCTTTCTTCCTCTACTGAATGGGATATATAATCGTTCCCTACTTCACCAAGGTTGAAAGGTTAACTGATATTATATGTGGCACACTTTAATTGTCACTCATTATCATTATTAACACAGAGTAAAACAACCCACTATAGTAGCATAATTTTACATATTTTTGTTTTAGGGAAAAAGAAGAACATTTTGGACATAATAATTTAAAGTTAAAAGTCTTTAAAATTTGTATTGCTACCTATTATTACCAATGATATTAATGATTTACCTTAAATTATCAAGATTTTTAAAGATAAGTATATTCAATTGCTTTCAACAAAAATATTACTGTTTTATGTACCATTAAAAAAATTTAACTATTGTTTTTTATTTGTCATACTTTAACTTCTATTTTTGTGGTCTTACAATGTATAACATATTAATACAATAATTCATGTAAGCAGTTTATGTCAATGTATTATATCGAGCATGTACTTAATTTTTTGTTTTACAAGGAAGTAAACAATGTAGTATGAATGTAATTTTACACATTTCTAAATAATTTCATCCTTTAACGTTTCTATCCAAAGATATCTTCCATTTTCATTTTCTCAAATGAAGTTACCTATCAGTGGTTTAAAAAAACTATTTTAAAACATACTGCAGTAAAATTAAAATGCATTAATAGGAAAGAAAATGGAAAGAATTTAAATAATTAGCCAAGTGTTCAATAAATAAGCATATATCATATGGAGAGAAGATGAAAAGAAAGAACTCAAATGATCCACCAGCCTAACAACCAAAATATTATTTCAGCATTGATTATTAAATCAACTATCATCCATGTAAATCTTAATTTCAAGATAGGAATGAAGTAGAATTTTAAAATTAAGTTAAATATTAACTACTATATACCTGTTTCACTATGAAGTCTTCTGGGTGAGGTAGTTGGTGTAGCATTCAAATTTGGTGGTTTCTCTTCTTGCAATTCTTGCATAGATTTCTAAGTATTCAACACAAACGTACTAAATAAATACTAAGCTTAAGAATACAATTCAGATACAAGTCATACACTTTCCAGTGTAAAAAGGTTACTGCAGTACAATATTAAAGTTTAAAGGTTACCTCTTGATCACTTCCAATTTCAGGGAGATGCCTGGTTTCATTTGTAGATGTGTTTGGGCTAGCAAATTCTAAAGAAAAAACATGTAACTAAGATGATTTGAAAAGATAATTTAAACAAAAACAGCAAGACGGAACCTCTTATGCAGTTGAAATCCTTGTCAAATATACTCCTAATAGATGGCACAAAAATATTTCTTTAAAATGCCATTTTCCCCCTTAAAATGTTTAAATTAAAAATTTGTGCTTCTGGCTGTTTGGGAGGCTGTATGACCATGGGACAGTTATTTAGCATCTTTAAACCTGTATCTTCCTCTGCTGAATGGGGTATATAACTGTACCCCTACACCTCACCAATGTTGAAAGCTTGATATTAAATGTGCCACATTTTCAGTGTCACTCATTATCATTATTAACACACAGAGTGAAATAGCCCAGTATATTGGCATAATTTTACATATTTTTGTTTTAGGGGGGAAAAAAAGACCGTTTAAGACAGAAAATAGAGTTCTGAATGACATAGTATTTAAGATCTTTTGTAAGCACAAACATTACATAAAGATGTCAATTACTATTATGATCTCTGCATTGTCAGAGCTTGTTAATTTTAATTTAACTAGACTTTAAACACAGAATATGTTTTCTCTTGCACCCATGTCTTGTGATGATCTAGAAAAGGGGCTTTGGCTTCTTCTGAAGAGAGATTTTAGAGAGAAGTTAGGGAGGGTATGACGTAGACATTAGAGGTAGACATTCAAGCTTAGTGATTGCTAATTTCAAGTCAGTACTAAAACCAATCTGACCTCCAAAAGTATTCTTAGCGTTAAATAGAGCTGGCTAGACAAGGGAAAATCTGGAATTATCAAGACTACGCTGAAACAGAACCACACACTGGGGACCAAGAAGCAAGCTGTCATTTTTCTAGATACAGTAATCCATGTGGTACTGTTAGTTTCTAAAACATATAAACACTTATTCAATGGTCCTATACTAGGATCACTGATAAAAAGTAATGCACTACTAACCAAGACAAACTGAGGACTTCCGACTTAGCCAACTTTCAAAATAAATATATAATTTCCAACTTAATAAAGCTAATTTATACATATGAGGAATATGGAAATTCATACATTATGAAAATAATTTAAAACCTATCAAATGTTACATAAATTTTAGTTTCTGTATCATTTCATTAAATTATTCCATATTATTAAAATTACAATTTCACATAATGCAGTGCTTAATGAAAACTAGTTATGAAATGCTGGAGAGTAAACAAACAAGCAAAAAAAAACACTTTGGAATTCTTTCAAAATCAACTTACCCTGTTGATTCACTGCTGTCAAGTTTCTAGATATCATTGCATATAATTTCCTTGGAGGGGAAAAAAGTACATTTGTAATGGAAAATCTGCATACTGATTGAATTCAAATAAATACAATCAAACATTTGAAAACAGTTATGCTATCAGGAAAACATTGCACATATTAACAGCAAGATTATGTGATGAACAACTATAACAAACTTAGCTCTTCTCAGCAATACACTGATTCAAGACAATTTCAATAGATTTAGGAGGGAAAATACCACCTGCATCCAAAGAGGAAATTATAGAGACTGGATGAAGATGAAAGCAAACATACTATTTTCACCTTTTTTTGTTTGCTTTTTCTTTCTTGTGATTTTTCTTTTTATCTTTTTTTTTTCCTTTCACAACATTACTAATATGGAATTATATTTAAAATGATTGCATATGTGTAACTTTTATCAGATTGCTTGCTGTCTTGGGAAGGAGGAAGGTAAGGGAAGAAGGGAGAAAAAAATTTGGAATTCAAAATCTTACCAAAAAAAACAATGTTGAAAACTACATATAATTGGGAAAAATAAAATAGTATTAAGGGGAAAAAAAGGGTTTTATTATTAAACAAGTTTCAAACTGAATTGAAATATTAGGGCCAATCTAGCATACTACCAAACAGGATTCAAACTATCTAAAGAATTGGCCCATCTTAATTAGTGTTAAAGTAACCTAATAAAAAGAAGACAGTATTTTTAGCCTCAGGACTTAGAGAGCTATACCCTTCTTAGCAGTTTCTTCTGAATTTTTCAAAACAGGAAAAAAAATGTCGCTCTTTTGTTTCTACTTTAATATTAACCTTAAGCTAGTCATTTGATGCTCTTTTTTTATTAGTTTAATATCTACAAAAAAATCATTTAAGTAACCAGACTTAAGTATATTTGGAGACTAATATGTATATCATTATATTATATATAGGTCTCAAAAGAGGAGAAAAGTTAAATATCATCCCAATTTGCCTGGTAGTATTTCAATAAAATTGCTAAATGGGAAAATGGAAGATGTACAAAACATCCATTGAAAAATCATTTAAAAATTCAAACGATACACAACAGAAGCTATACTATCAAATATTACCTAACAAATTAATGTCACGTCCAAGCAAAATTATGAATTCCAGATGTCAAGAAAATACTTGGTCTTTAGGTTCCATTTAAATATGAAAACAAGAGTTTCATAGCAGCATGTCAAAAAGAGAAATAGGTATTTTTATAAGGAGCTAAGATGTAGGCTCTTTATAGCAGTATTGGTTAGTAAGCTGTAATGGTTCAGTAAGGATATAGTAAGGCAAAGTTGAAGAACCACATTTCAGAATTTTTCATAAAATACAAAGTTTCTAATCAAGACTATCTCATGACACTTAGCATGATGTATAATTATGTCTTTTCACTAAACAAAGATGACTTTATAGGTTAAATTAAAAAACTAGTCATAGCTAGATTTTTAAATGGAATGAATAGAAGCAGCCTACCTAGGTTCTTTCACAGAGAAGCTGGGTACCCCAAACAAATCTCCAAGAAGATCATCTGAACAATAAACAACATGCTGTTGCTTTTTGTCATATAACTGTTTTGACATAATATACTGGCCAAGATAGAATAAAACCTGAAACAGAAATGAAATTTATAAACACTGAGAAACCAATGCCAGAGAAAACCAAACTGCCAGAGAGTACAAGCAGATTATGTATTAAAAGAGTACTAATCAATGTAGCCTACCCACCGGGGTATTCTCAGGGGTAGGTGTGGAGAAGGGGGAGCAAATAGAGCAGTTCTCTAATACAAGTCAAGGACAAAAGGAATCTCCAAGGTAACACACACCCTCAACAAGCGGTCCACATTCAGCCTATGCTTGAAGACCTCCACCAAAAGGTAGCCTGCCACCTCTGGAGCCAGCCCACTCCAGCCTGACCCAACTATTAGAAACTTTTTCTTAACATTTAAATACCTCTCTGCAATTTCCACCCTATCCCTAAGTTCTGCTCTATGTAGTCCAATGAAACAAGTCAGTGCCCTTTCCATATTACAGTGCTTGGACCTCACTGTCATGTCTCCCAAGTGGTCTCTTCTGCTAAATATATCCCATTATTTCCACTGAACAGTCAGTCCTAAACTCAAAACTCTGCATGCTCTCCAGCTTATCACACTGTCCTTAAGATATTACTATTAAACAACTAAATGTGTTTCATTAAGTGGGTCTGAGGAAGCGAAAGGAGTGCAGCTTTTGCCTTCCTCCAAAATCCTGCCCTTTTACCGAATAGTTTCAGAGAGCCAATAGCTCTCCTATATTTTCAGTGACGGCCATCAAAAGTGATTAAATTGCAAGAGCTTTCCAACTACTCTGATTTAGCATTTTTTTCCTGTAGTTTCTGTTCATTGCAGTCACAAAGCTCAAGGGCCTGTGAGCACATTACCATGAGAGAAACCATCAGGCTCACTGACAACACAAAACAACCTCCCAGGGGATCTCACTGAAAAAGCAAGTTATATGTTATCTACACTCAAGGATGTTTGTTTTCATAAATACCAAAATTAAAAAACTAAGAACTTGACCAAGTACTCTTAATGTCTTCTCTCATTTTAGTTAGCATAGGACTCCCTTAAATCCCTAAATAAGGGTGCTTTCTGTTCTCTCTTCCTCTCCTTCCTTCATCACAAACCTGAATAAATACCTAAGAATCTAAGAATCTCACATTAAACCAGCCACATGTCACTCTATGTTTTTTACTTTCAACTTTTGACACTCCCTCCTCTTATGGAATTCTCCCCCCTGTTCTTCTCCTACTCTGTGATGGTTCTCCTGCCAGTCTAAATAGTGTCAATTTCCTCATCCACTAATGAAATGAAATCCCCAAATTCTGTCTTGTTTTTCTCCTCTCTCTCTTGGATCCTTTCTCAATCACTCATAATCAGTGGGTCCAGTTATTATCTTTATGCAGATAATTACAAAATCAATATTATCAAAAATAATCTCTTGGGTTCCAATACATTTCCAATGAATGACATCCAAATGTCCAAAAGAACCCATCCTTTCTCTTGAATGTGCCCCTTTTCCAAACATCTCTTTCTGCTGAGCACCATCCTTCTTTTCAGTTACCCAAATGCACAAATGCAAGACATCCTTGATTCTCATCCCCTCTCCAATTCCACACTGTTGTCAAGTTTTCTCAACTCTATTTTCATAATGTCTCCTACACATCCACCCCCTTCTTTCAGATTCACCTACACACAGATCACCTTACCTTAGAGGCCCTTATCACCTACTGCCTGAACTATTCCAATAACTCAGTAACTGATTTATTCCAATCTCTCCCTTTTCCAATCCATCCTCCATACAGCTGCCAAGTAACAGTTTTACTAATGAAAGCACAGTCACATTACTTCAGTATTATTTGCTCTAGGGTAAAAAACAAACTCCTCAGAACATGGAATCTAAAATCCTTTCTAACTCCTGCTTCCCCTTCCAAACATCTCAAACATCCTTTTATTCATGTATTCTCTTTTCCACCCCATCTGGCCCAATTCTGGTTCTTTAAGCTTAGCTAAAGCTCAGAAACCTTAGATTCCTTCCAGACATAAGGTTTAGTGCCATCTCCTACTGAAAGCCTCAACATTTTTCCTAATCCCTTTTGCAAGTAGTTAATTAAATGCTGTCTTTTTCCAATCTCCCAAAAGAAAGCATCCACTTCAACAACAAAACTATTTTCATTGCTCTGAAATCATGAACCTTTGCATATACTAAGCACTTAATAAATATACAATGAATTGAAATCTAAAATTTCTTTGGAGGCAGAATATGAAATGGGGAAAAAAAAAGAAAACGTGAATTATTGGTCTTAAAATTACTTAACTTAATGAAATTTAAAGCAGCATGTAGCTAGAAAACACATATTACTTTAAGAATTCCCCTATTTGGGAAGGTGAAAATGATAAAAAAATCTTAGAAGATAATCTTCCTCTTTCCTCTTCCTGATGAACAACTAAGTGACTCTTCTCTTCTGCTAGATCACACTCAAAGGAAAAAAGCACTCTAACTCCTAATTACCCAACTATTGATCACTGAATTAAGGAAAAGCCATGAAACCCACAATAGGCATTGAGTAAAACCAAAGACTTGGGCTAAAAAAAAAAAAAAAAAAAGACTTCTCTTCTACCCATCACAATTCCAACAGAGATTCTTTTGGACTAAAAAGATCTTTTTACAGAAAATTGTAATTACCCCAGGGAAGGAAAATGGTATAATGACCACAGCAGTATAAAATTACTTTTAAATAACAAGATGAGAATAAAATTTCTAACTTAGGAGAAGGCAAAGGTAATGCTACAGCAGAGAATTTGGGAGAAGACCACAATTTTGGATGTGATACCCCCTGTAAATGGAAGAATAATCCAGGAGTTAAAATGCAGTTCATATTATACAAAGTGTCCATAGGTAAAGCAGCTCAATGTACTCAAGGTACAAACATTATCTTCCCTATTATGTCTTCCCTGTGTCTTCCACTTGAAACCTGATACTATTTTCCACTGAGTAGTAAAAGCAGTATAATAAAGTGTTACACACTTATAAAAATAGTCAAATTCCTTCCACTATGTTATCTCCCTAGCTTCTGAAAAAAATTCCTCCACAATGCAACTCTTTCACCATTACTGTATGCTACATTAGGCTGAACAAAAGAAATTTAGTTGTATTTCATCTCAAAATACAATCTACCTCCTTTATAATGTCTAAATAAAACTTACCTCTTTCATTGTAAATGAGTCTTTCTGTGCACCAGCAAACTTCAATAACTTCAAGAATAATGGTTTTGGTCGAACCTAGAAAATAAAAAATAATCTGTAACACAAAATCTTTCTACAACCAAGAGTTTCTTAGTACTTAACATATAATAATTACAATAAATGAAATTAGAAAGTATGGTATGGTAGTACTGCACTTGGAGGCATAGGACTGGGGTTCAAAACTTTGCTCTGCAACTTCTGGAGCCTCAGCTTCTTCATCTGTAAAATGAAGGCGTAAGATCAGATGACCTTTATAAATTCCCTATTAGTTCCTATTCTCTAACCAGACACCTCATGTGTTAAGGTCTAGATTTGGGGTATCTAAATGAAATTAGGATTTACTTAAGGTCTAGTGGCAGGTTCGGGGTACAGGGAGTCAAGCAAAGCTCCTCTGCAACCCCCTTGGATTCGGCGCAAGGGTACGGCGGTAAATGGGGTCTAGTAGTGGCCCAAGTTCCCAATAAAAGCATTTATTGGACCGAGAGCTAGATTGATACAAGAGGTTTATTATTAGGTTTGGAAGTAAGGAGATAGGTGAAGATAGAGATAAGGAGAGCACTGGACAAAGGATCCAGTGGACAGAGGGTCCTCACATGGCTACCATGTTTGGAATCTCTGCAAAGAGGGGTTTCCAGCGTGGTCTTTTTATAATAGGAGACTTAGCTCGAGGGGCTTTTGGGTGTAGCCCCAAAGTCGGCTCAGATCCGGGTGGAGCTGGGACAGGTTCGGATCTTCTATTGGAATTCAAAGGGACCAGGATTTGTGAGTCAAAGGATAATTACATTCACTAGGAGGGGATGGGAATCTAGAAACTAATCTTTCCCACATCACATGGACTGTCATGGAAGTCTAAATAAAAGAATTACAGTATCTAGAATTTTACAGATGAGGAAAATGTAGTACAGAGAAGCAAAGAATTCTGCATTCATGGTTATGAGATGAGCTGAAAACAGAATTCAAACTAGAATTTAAGTTCTTCACTCCTTGGCCAAAGGTCTTTCTGCCACACTTTTTTTATGGCCTCAGACTTTGCTTACAGAAAACAAAACCTTGGGAGTTAGAGGACTTGAGCTCAAATACCTGCTCCACAAGTTACTGCTGTTTAACCAAGGGCATGTCATATACTACTGTGACTCTCAGTTTCTTAACTTACAAAATGAAAAGGTTGGATTATAGATAGGAGCCTCTAAGATCCTTTGCAGCTTCAGAGATATTTGATTATAAGCTACTAAACAAATGTGACAAACTCCTACCATTCTCAAGTAAAATATTTAGAAAAGACAGAGGGGGAAAAAAAAGACCTGGGATTTATCTTAACCCAGTGTAATAACTTCTAAAACTTTCATGTTTTTCTTTAAGGTGTAAAATTACTTTTTCAGGACCCCATCATCTCAAATACTCGGTTTATGAATTTCTACTACAAAGTAAGTTATAAAGATTGAAGCCTTCTCTTTTATATTTAATATCCCCACAGCATTTAACTATATTCTTGCAAATAGGTACTCAAAGTTTGCAAAAACAAACAAACAAACAAACTTCAGGATTCATTAGAAAGTACTTCTACTTAATTTTTTTTTTGGTAGTTCTCACCAACCCACTGGGATCATAATTAAATGATTAAATATCAAATATAAAGTTTATCAAAAATTTAAAAAAAATTATCACAATTAAATAACAATAGGGCACATTGTTCTGGGTTTTTTCCATTCAAATAGTATCAATTAAACTGTTTAACTTGTGGAGGTATAAGATCACAGCTTGAGATCAAACCATAAAACCTCTTATGGAAATATCAAGTTCATATTCAATTGTTAAACAAGTGTTCATTTAAAAAAACTTTAAAACATTAAAAACATAATGTAAACAAACTTTTATGAAGTTATCTATAATTCTTTTTTAAAACAGAACTTAAAAGCAAAACAGATGATAATAATAGAATCAATCAATGCCTGATCACAAGCTAAAGGACCAACTCCTTAAGAAGGAAAAAAGACTTCTGTAGTTTAAAATATAATAAACACTGTAGACTTAAAAAGAAAAATTGCTCCCAAAATTCTTTAATATCACGTTATACATTATATAAAATTATTACAAAGCACATCTTAATCAGGTATGTCAGTCATCTTAACCTAAAAAATTTAAGACTTCTCAAAACAACTAAAAGTGGTGGAGAAAAAGAAAGACTTAAGAGACAAGTTTAAAGTATAAATTTCAATTTCTTGGCTAGTTTTGTGGGGTCAAGAGGGAAAACCTTTACTGTTAATGCTATCAGAAATAAGATCAACGAGTCCAAAATAAGATTCTGATTTTTATTGCACGGAGTTGTTTGAGGGGGACAATTTTATCAAAGTCTATCTGAATTAATATATTTAGAAAAACCAAATTATGATGATTCTTTTATTTTATCTTATTTACTTTTAGTTGAAAGCCCCATGCAGGAAAGGACGGAGGGAAGCTGAAAACTTTTAATAAAAATACTAACCAGAACCTCTTGTTCCGAAGCTAGAATTTGTGAGGTGCTGAAGGTACTATCTGTGTCAGAAGACATTCTGGTATTGCACACGTGCCTAAAATCAGGAAAAGAAAAACACAAAGGACACAAATTTAAGAAAACCGAAATCGTTTACCGAAATTAACAAAATAAGACGGCGACCAGGGTCACAAACGAAGAGTAAAAAACAATCCAGGAAAAGCGCAGACGACAGAAATGAGGCACCCCAGGCTTGTTAGTAAAGAAAAGCTGCTCAGACGGATTGCTGAACCAAAAAGGACCCTGTAAGTTTCTCAAGAGAACCTGAATTTTGCCGCGGATCAAAACAAATATAAGAATGCCCCTTGTTTTTCAGCGGCTGATTTGGTTCCTAACACCAGCAAAGTGTTTTCTAAAACGGAAACGTTCCGGAAGCCCGTTCCCAACAACTGTAAACAACCAAGCCCACGCCCTCATTGTATGTGGCCGGTAACTGCTTGAAGTGGAAGTATCCCAAGCTCAGGCCCCTCATTGTATGTATCCTGTTATCGCTTTAGGCCGATGTATCCCAAACACCTCCCCCCCCCCATTGTGTATTGTGTGCCTCCGGTTATTGCTTTAAACTGGGAGAAATATTTTTGCTGCCGGGAGCCCGAACCGCTTGCTTCATTTTGTTTTTTTGCTTCTGTCTCTCCTGCTAGCTTTGCTACATTAACGCCGTTCTCCAGTCACTCTGGACCGAATGATGTGGACAATAGTCCCTTCGGTCGGCTAGCCTGATTATACTAATCTCTCCACTTGAAATTAAACTGCTCCCTCCTCGCCTCATTTCCCCGGCATTACCGGAGGAGGACGAGAGGAACTCTCTTGGATCTGAAAGGAGACCACATCTCCTTAAAAGCACAAAAGCCGGTAAGTAACGGGCTTACTCCGGCTCGAGTTTAAATGCCCGCAGCTAGCAGACAAGCCGGGATTTAGAAACCCGGCTCTGCCGCCTGCTGACGGGTCCCAACATGACCAGGCAAAAGGGGAAAAGCTGACTCATCGGCCCGGCCCCACGGCCCGGGGCTCTTGTTTGGGCTTGCTGGAGAAGCGGCACCTGTTCGCGCCCTCTTCCAGCCAGGCGAGAGAGCCCGTCCACTCGCCGGCCCGGATTTCCGGTTACCTTTGCCCCGGACGCGGAGACCCCCCCCAATCCCGTCCGGTTCTTCCTTTCCCCTCCCGCCGGTGACTTCAAACCCGCCCCTCAGCCCCCACCCTCACACCTCGAATTCGGCGCCGCCAAGCGCCAGAAGAGAGTAGCCACCGACTGGGCGCCCCTCCCCCCCTCCCCCAAGCAGAGCGACGCGTAGGGTCTACTTGATTTGAGTGACGGTCCCCGCGGCCGCAGGCTCACCTCCGGCTCTAGAGCCGAATGGAGCTTCTGGCCGTGCGGGCTTTGGCCCGCTCCCCCGGCGGAACAGGGCCCTACAGCCCTCGGACGGGGATTTCTGGCGCCATGCCCGCCTTCGCGGACCCTTGGAGGGCCTTGGGGGGAGGGGAAGAAGCACCTCGCGGCGTCCGCGCGCTTAGGAGAGTCCACAGGGGGCCCAAGCTGGAAGCCGCACAGGTCTTCGTGCGCGCCGCTGGGCGTCCGCAGCGAGCACGCGCCCTTCTCCCTCCAACGGGCTGCGCCGGGAGTCGCGAGCTACGCGCGCGTCCCTACCTTATCGGCTAGCGAGGGACTAAGTGCATCCTCACCGGAAACCGCACGCATATCGCACGCGCACGCCTTTCACTCCCCCCCGCCCCGCCCGAACCGCAGCTACATTCTCGGAAGCCGCGCCCCAGAACGAGGCACGCGCCTGCGGAGCAGCGGAGGCGGCTGGGATCTCGTAGAACGTCATTATCCGTATTTATACGCCGCTCCTTCAAAGTAGGGCGGGAGAGCAACGAACTTCCCAGCCTTGTTAAGAGTAATAATAAAAATAAAAATCTACAATGACCCTGAGTAAGCACGATGAAAAACAAAGGCGGTGACCAGGCTGAAGTTCAGAGAGCGTGTCTACAGTGGAGGGACCCAAGGGAGTTCGTTTGGTTTTAAAATGAGAATAAGGGGTCGGCAAGCGAACGCGTCAGGTTTTTTTCTCTTACATGGGAGGCAGCCTCACTGTCAGCGGTGGATTCAAATCTTGCTTTCTCGGTAATGTTTATATAGCGCTTAAGGTTTGCAAAGCGCTTTACAGATACCTTTCAGTGCTCTTGGTCCCTGTCTGAAACAAATTACGGCCCATTTGCTAATCTGCCTACTTGAAAGGAGTTAAAGCCATGGGAGTTCTTGAAGACTGGCAGCAAATAATCCTTGGTACATTTTTTTGATGATTTGTAACAGTTTAATTCCCCCCCCCCTCCACTTGGTATTTTCTTTTTTCTGATTACATGTTAAAATTGTTTTCAACATTGACTTTTGTAAGACAGTTCCAGATTTTCCCCCTCTTCCTTTTCCCAAGATAGTAAAAAAATTGATGTTACACATATATAATCATTTTAAACATATTCCCCCATTATTCATAGTGTGGAAAAAAGGGGAAATCAGCAGAGGAAAAAAAGCGAAATAATAGGCTTCAATTTGCATCCAATCTTCATATCTCTCTCTGAATACAGATGGCGTTTTCCATCCCAAGCCTATTGGAATGATCTTGGATCACAGTATTACTGAGGCGCTAAGGATGGCTGATCGTCACATAATCTTACGTCGTGTGTAAGATTCTGCTGTCACTAACATCAGATCATGTTTAAGTCCAGGTTTTTCTGAAATCAGCCTGTTCCTTTATATGTATCTAAAAGCTTTATCTTACACGCCTCTTTTACCCATACACCGAAAGTCCAGAGGAAGAAGATGAAAAGCCATGAAACAATAACAAATCGGATAAATGCAGATGATGGGGGCAGCTAGGTGGTGCAGGGGTTAGAGCACCAGCCCTGAAGTCAGGAGGATCTGAGTTAAAATTTGACCTCAAACACTTAACACCTCCCAACTGTGTGACCCTGGGCAAGTCACTTAACCCCAATTGCCTCAGCAACAAATAAATAAAATACTACTAATAACTGGATATTCTTTCATTACAAGAATCAAAACCCAGCCAGTGCTCCACAGAAAGTTTAATGAATTCCTGGGGCCATAAGATTAATCCTAACCAAACCTCCTACCATGAGTCTAGTGATATGTGCGGTAGACATAGTTTGTTGTATTTGTAACTTATTTCCCTTAGGCAGAATGAGTCAGAATTTGTTGGCATAGTTTTCATGAACCTGTCTTAAGCTCTGTTCCTCCAGGACAGTCACAGAGGAAGATCCCGTGGTCTTCAGTGGAGGAAACCCTATGTTGTGCTTTGAAAAGCATCGACTTTCAGCACACTATCAAATTGACCTATGATAGAGATAAATACAATAGCCATTTGGGGGATTATTTAAGTAGGACCTCAAGGTCTGAAGTCTCCAAGGTTAAAAAAAAAAGATTATAAAAGCAGGAAAAAGTTATGTGTACACTTCATCTAAGACGCTGCTAATGTTATCCAGCTCACTAAAAACAACGACCAAAAAAAAACTTTGATTTATCCTTTGGCTACTTCATCTCACACAATAGACAGCTATCAACAAAACTAAGATCCAGAAATTCTGGAACACAATTTGGAATTATGGAAATAAAGTGATTTATTCACATCCTTTTTAGTCGCTTCCAAAATTTCCCCTTAGTGTTTTTCCCTCTCTGATTATTTTTGTCTATATTTGTTTGCATGTTGTCTCCCTCATGAGAATGTAAGTTCCTTGAAGACAGACTGTCTTTTGCCTCTTTTTGTATCCCCAGCACTTGTCACAGTGCCTGATACAGAGAAGCTTAATAAATGTTGGTTGATTGAATGATGGGAGCCATTGGAACGCTTATAGACATTCTTTAGCTGTATCGTTCACTGCAGAGCCCCTCCATCTTTTCCCGGGATCTCACATTTTTCCCCTGGACAAATCATACCCACTGGACATGTCATGGCGACATTCTATCATTACTCAGGGGATCCGCAGCCCTTCCATCTATTGCTCACTGATGATCTATTTCTTTGTTTTTTCTCTCTCCATCCCCTATTTCCTCCCCATACCATTTTCATAGCCCATGACCTGCTTCCCTAAAACTATTAGATCATTCTCCCAATATTTCCTCAGTTCTACTCCTTTATACCTCAGAGCTTGTTATAATCTTTTTGGAAACCCATTTTCTTTTCCCATCTGTCCCAAGGGAAGAGGCAAAGGGAGAGAAGGGGAATTTCTATAGTGTCTACTATGTGCCAAATGCTTTACAACTACCCTGCAAGGTAAATTCTGTCATTGTTTCCATTTTACAGTTGAGGAAACTGAGGGAAACGGGAGTAAGGGACTTGCGCAGGATTATTCTTATTGTCACAAGAGAGAATTTAAAATACCATGGGAAGTGGTAATTAGGGAGGAAAAGAGTGACAAGTGATGGTGATGATGACCCAAAAAACTAGAGTAAAAGAGGGAGCCTTTGAAGGACTGGCAGAGAGCACAGGAAGATGTGAACAGAACAGTGTTCAGAGATGCAGGTTTAAAACCATCAGGCCGAATTCATTCTTTGCTTTTTACTGGTATAGAGAACAGTAGTGGTCAGGGCCCCGAGGTCAGCCAGTTTAGCCAGCTAATGACAGCAATGACACGTGGCCACCAGTCAACGCTCTTTCCGCCTCCACAGGGGTAGCTAAGCTGCACAGTGGGTAGGATGGACTGAGGGATGGGAGTAAGGAAGACTCTTCTTCCTGTAGCCAAATCTGAACTCAATCAGTGGCAGTGTGTCCCTAGGCCGGCCACCTAGCTCTGCCTCAGGCTCCTCATCTGTAAATTAAGCTGGAGAAAAAAATGGCAAACACTCCAGTATCGGCCAACAAATGGTGTCATAAAGAGCTGCAGAGTAACAACAGCCACACGTACAGCCTTCTGTGTCCGGTGGTCTGCATGGGCACCAGCATTTTTATCAGCCCTGGGATGCTCTGTCTCCTCCCCTTGCCTCCGATTCTCTGACCCTCCTGCTCTCTTCCTGTTAGATGGGAACACTGACCCAGATCTACATCAGAGAAGAATAATCAAAGACCACATTCACTCCTTACGATTTCATTTCCATTTTCTTGGTAGAAGATCTCCCACCTCTAATCCTCTTTAAACCTGTGGGCTCCCTTTAAACCAAAAGGAAATGCAGAGGAACATTTTTGTAGCATGATGTCGTTAGCACATGGCCTGGCTGCTCAAGTATAAAGGGCAAGACTCGAGAAACTCAACATAGAACTTGACTTACTGCTGGAGAAACTGAGGCAAGATAGAGATTGGAGAGCTTTTAATATTTTATTAATTGGAGAGTATAATTGACTGGACAGGACTCTAGTCTCAAAGTACCCAATGACGAATGTGAGAATCCCAAATCTTTTTATATCTTTTTCAAACAAAGAAAGAAAAGAGCAGGAAGTTTTTCAGAACCATTTGGTTCTGTCACGATGGGGGGTGGGGGGGAGCTATAAATTCTTACTAGAAGCCAGAGTCAGGATGTCTGAATAAACGGAAGTAAAGATGTCAATGAAGTATCCCAGATAGAGGGGGTAGTGCCATAAATTCTTGAGGACAGAAGGAGTTTGGAGCCAGGAAGTCTGATCTCCCCCTCATTTTGAATCTCACATTGATAATTTATATATAACCTTAGAGCAAATGGTCCTTAGTCTTAATGAACTGAGGGGTTACTACTAAGGGGACTGAGGCAGAACAGTTAAGGAAACTGAGTTAGAATTTAGGGAAATTGAGTCAGGACAATTAGAGAAACTGAGGACAATAAAAGAGAACTGTGGCACATTATTAATGTGATAGAGATCTGGAGCTCAAGCTAGAAAGACTCTGGGAAGTCCAAGCACCTCGTTTTATGCTGAGCAAAGGGAAGCATGAAGGTTACACAAGAGCAAGTCCCAGGGCAAAACAGACCTTCTTACAGAGAAGAAATGATAGTCTTTGATTATTAATCAATAGCTAGTTAGATTTGGAGTTAAGGCCAGAATTCTAAGTGCTGCCTGTGTGGCTCCAGGCAAGGTCACTCAGCGTCTGCCACCTTGTCCTTCCCTCCACTAAAATGCAGCCCTCCCCTCCTAAGGCTTCTGAGAAGATCATCTTCCTAAAGCAACAGGTTAGGTTATTGACTTTTAATTAAATCAAAATGTGAAAACTCATCATCATTTGTACTGTAGATCATCAGCTCATAAATATCACCTGTTAAAATCACTGCTTTGGCTTGAGAAATAAAATTGCAGTAATAATTACAGATGATTTTCCCTCAACTGTTAACAGAGATGAATAGTGTTATTTATTACATGCCTATTAGGTTCTGAAAACCGCCCTGGGTATACACAAGCAAGGAAGCCAGAGGGTTCCTATCCTCAATGAGTTTACATTCTAATGAAGGCAAGATAACACAGAAAAGGGAGCTGGAAAAGGGCAGGGAGGAAGAAACAGCTTGGCTTGGAGCTTGTGGCCCGGAAATGAGGTGGGGCCTGCTTGGGGATAAAAGAAAGCCAGAGGGGAGGGGTCGCCTATCAGAGCCCAGGATGTTTACAGATGTGAAGTGATAAGAATAAATCGTATTTATGTATGGGTTTAGGGTATGTAAATAAGTTTTCATACCTCACCTCATATGATCCTCACAACAATCCTATGATAGAGACTGCTCTCTCTCTCATTTTATAGTGGAGGAAAATGAGGAGGAGAGATTGTGATTCACCTAGGATTACCTAAATAAAAACCTCTATGGAGGGACCAAATTCACATCTTTCTGAATCCAAATCCCCTAAAGGAGCACACTGCCTCTAGCTTAACTTTCTGTTTGCTTGGTTTTTTATTTTCAACTTAAAGAAAGTTGACAGAAAACTAAAATATAAAATCCAGGTAGGAGAGTTAAGAGTGCTGTGGGTGCAGCCCTTAGGAAGAAAGTAACGATAAGCCTAAATCCACCTGGCCGTGGGAGTGGTGTTGTTAGAAGTGCTGGATTTCTTCCCTTAGGCCATGCTGCCCCATTTACCGGATGTGAGCAGGATGCTAAGGCTGCAGGCGCAGATCAGAATCGGGCATCTGCCACTAACAACTTGCCTCTGGAAGATTCTCCCCATCTCACACACATTCCCCCCTTCAGCTCTGCCCAGAGAACTATGGACACTGCATCTGGGCACAAAGTCAGTCAGACCACTCCTCAACTCTATCTCCAAGCCATAAAAATGAGCATATCACTGACTTCAAGCACCTAATTTCTCAACTTTTCTCTCTAAATTTATTTTCCTGCTCCTGGTTCTTTGCTAACTTCTTGTTTGCTTGCTCTGTCTCTTTCTCTCTCTTTGTCTGTCTGTTTCTCTGTCTCTCTCTGTCTGTCTCTCTGTCTCTGTTTCTTTCTGTCTCTGCTCCTCTTTTTGTTTCTGTTTCTTTCTCTCTCTCTGTCTGTGTCTCTATCTCTTTCTCTCTTTGTCTGTCTCTGTTTCTTTGTCTGTCTCTGTTTCTTTCTCTGTCTCTGCTTCTCTCTGTGTGTCCCTCTATTTCTTTCTCTATCTCTGTCTCTGCTTCTTTCTCTCTTTGTCTCTGTTTCTCTCTGTGTGTCCCTCTCTCTGTTTCTTTCTCTGTCTCTGCTTCTCTGTGTGTCCCTCTATTTCTTTCTCTATCTCTGTCTCTGCTTCTTTCTCTCTTTGTCTCTGTTTCTTTCTCTCTCTGTGTCCCTCTTTCTGTTTCTTTCTCTGTCTCTTCTTCTTACTCTCTTTGTCTCTGTTTCTTTCTCTCTGTCCCTCTCTCTGTTTCTTTCTCTGTCTCTGCTTCTCTCTGTGTGTCCCTCTGTTTCTTTCTCTATCTCTGTCTCTGTTTCTTTCTCTCTTTGTCTCTGTTTCTTTCTCTCTGCTTCTCTCTCTGTCTCTCCGACTCTGGTCACCAGATTTTTTTTAAATCATGTTTAGTGCTATAATCAAGCCAATTATAAATAATATCGGAAATAGCAGCCCACTAATGAGAATCATAGAAGGAGATGTTGTTCCTGCCTGAGTGCTGTGCACATCTGATCTCAGTGCTGGGCTTTGCTAATCCGCTTAGAGATTGCGGCTCCCCACAGACATCCAGACTTACTCTCCTGTGGCCGAATGGAGCGTCCATCGTCAGGCGTGGCTGCCGCTGAAAACTGCTCTCCTTCCCAGAGACTCTGGAGAAATCCAGAGGGCCAAGGACCCGGATCCTCGACCGCCTCAGGCGGAGCCCCGAAGGTCTCTAAATCCTGCTCTCATTTCTGCTATCTCGCTAGGAAGCCTCCACATGCAATGCCGGAGAAACTGAGACAAGATCCAGATTAGAGTTTTTCATATTTTGTCTGAAAGGGAGAGATTTATTGGGACCAAACGGACCCATGGTCTGAATGGGTCCCAGGGCTGAATGACACTATCGTCTCCCAGAATCCAGCACCGATGTGAGTTCTCAATGACATATATATGCGTGAGGCTCCAAGCTACCAAGGGGTAGACTGAGGCAGGGGCAGAGTCAGAGCACTGAGAGTGGGAACGAGCAGACCATCAATCCGGTTCTGACAGGGTTGGGGGAGGCACCAGGCATTCTGATAAGTTGGGAAGGGCTGGGGTCATGATGTCTAAAATAGAAGCTCTTTCTCCTTATCTGGATCATGATGATTAGGAGGCAGGGGTGGTCCTGCAGGATTGAGCAGAACAATTAGGAACTGCGGCAACACAATTCAGGGAAACCAAGGCAGGACAATTTAGGGAAACTGAGTTAGGATAATAAAAGGGAATTGTGGCATAACAGTTAGAGGCCCAGATTTGGAGTCGAGAAGAGTAGGGCTCGGTTCTGCCCTTCACATTTCCTTTGGACAAATTACTTAACTGCTTTCAGCCTCAGCTTCCTCATATGCATATATGTATACACACACACACACACATACATATATATAGAGAGAGAAATGAGGCAATTGAGATTAAGTAACTGGCCCAGGATCACACAGCTAGAAGGTGTTTAACTGCAAGTATCTGAGGCCAGATCTGAACTCAGGTCCGCTTGACTTCAGAACTGGTGCTCTACCCATTGCAGCACTTAGCTGCCCCTAGCTATACATATTTATACAATTATTGTGCCACACAAGAATAATCAAATCAAACCAGTAAAAAAAAGAGAGAGAGAAACAATAAAATGAAAGCAAACAACAACAACAAAAAGAATGAAAATGCTGTGTTGAGAGGGCTTTCTTTTAAATGTGCCAACAGAAAAGGGCTGAAGTTATAAGAATTTTTAAGTGCCTCCTTAGAAGAAAGTGGAATGATTTGGGGTTATTGAAAGTACTGCCTTTTAAAGCATTTTTTCCTCTATCTTCCTTTTTTTAATCCGTAATAAGCAGAGGTGCTGATCTTTTTTCTCTGGGCCGATTAAATCATTTCCAGGGCCATGGGTCTCTTCACTTTACCAGAACCTTAAAAGGCTTCACTCATTCAACCATCCTTAACTTTCCTTGTGGAAAACTAGGGTATTGGAACACATTCCTTTTAAGTTTCCTATAAAATCTCTATCTTATGTTTTCATATCACTCTCATACAGCAGCCTCCCCCATTTCCTTACACAGCACACTATCCTTTCATTTACTCAAAAAAGGGGAAATATAGTTCATTAAAACCAACCAACACATCACCAAGTTGTCAACATGTCCTGAATGTACACTTTAGATCCCCACCTCAACCAAAAAAAAATTTACTAATGTGATTCTATTTTTTGAATGGTGTAACTTAATGTTTTCATCATTTGGAACTTGTTGTGGATTGTGGATTGTGGTATAAATTGTTGGTCTAAACCTAATTTCTGCCAAAATGCTTTCCATTTTCCAATCTTTGACCATTCCAGAGAATTACAGCCTTCTCCTACCAGGAATTAAGTTCACAGATTTATCCACCATTGCTTTGAGTGATTATTCCTGATCTTTCCTCTTCCAAGCTGTTTCCTTTCTGAATTAGCATCAAATAATTTCAGTAATGGCTCTTTAACACCCCCATTCAAGGCTTAGAAATCTAGCTCGGACTTCAGGATTGGAAAGATCTCAGAGAACTTTGCAGACCTGCTTGAGATCCGGGGATGGGACACCTTCACCCTTCAGGCTCTTCTTGCCCTCCAAGCTTGATTGATAAAAAGAAACCCAAGATCCTGGGGCTTGTCGCAGAATTTCCCAAGCCAGCTATTTTTCTTGGAGGCTCAAATCCAGTGCCCTCTGGCACTGTAGCAATTTCCATAAAGACTTCAAGGAGGGCACAGTTGCTAACATAGTTTCCAAGGAGAAATACCTCCTTTTTCTCGTTTACATCTTCTCTCTCCCTTTGCTAGGTGTTTCTCTTCTCTTGCCCCACCCCCACTTTCCTCCCCCCCCCCTTCACTTCTTCTCTCTCTTTTTCTGAAGGAGCAGATTGTTTATGGAGCACCATGTGGGTTATGTGCTCCAACTGTCTGGGGCTTTCTGCTATATTCCCTGCACACGGCAGGGAATTGTTTTACCCTAAAACATCAGAGGCGGTCCATGACCTGCCTGCACCCTAACTCAGGGATCCTTTTGTGGATGAACAAATCTGTTTATATAAATCCTGGATGGCCAGGCCACACATAGGTTGGATAATAGAGAGCCGGCCTCTGGGAGAGGGAGAGGCCCCTTAGACAAAGTCCAGACCATGGTTTGCTGGGAAAAACCACCATTGAGGCTCATTGAGGCACCTTTGACTTTTCCAGAGCACTTTGCCAATTGTTTTCATTGTCTCAACCTAATGACTCACTAAAAAGTTTGATGTTAGAGGTGTCACACTATGAATGTACTCAGAACACTTTGGCCAGCCCTCACACCAGAGATGCTCATCCTCCTTGGATACCCTTGGGATCCACCTGACACTCAACTCTCCTCTGAGACTCCAAGAATATAGATCACCCTCATTGGCTCACTCTTCCACTCTCCACAACAGATCTCCAAAACCTGCTCACCCCTCCTCAACCCTTTCATTGCTTCCCTCCCTCAACTCTCTCAACTAAGAACTTCATACCTCATTTTTGCAAAAAAAAAAAAAAAAAAAAAAAAAGTTAAGGCCACTCTCCATTTGCCTCCTCTTCTCTCCTCTTTCACATCTTTGTGACCTTTGTGACCAGGGCCTCCTATATAGAATATAACGGGGCAGGATAGTGGTGCTACTTGTCAGAGCAGATTCAGGTTCTTGGGATATAGATTCAGTGCTTCTCTAAATTTCAAGCCAGTTTAGAGTACACAGTCAAATAACAATATTCTGTAGGGATTTGGGGCAGACCAGGAAAGCACTTTAGAGGGAAGGGAGGAGAAGAAAAAGAAGGGAATCAGCCAAGGGAGAAAAGGAAACATTAGGAATGTAACTGGCAAGATTTATTCTCAAGATAGGAAGAGGTTCCCCATTGAAGGGCAGGGATGAAAGGAAAAAAGAAAAAGCATTTTTACAGTTGTAGAAGCTATTCTTTTATTTATTTATTTAAAAACCAAATTTATTCTATCTATAAAAAATTCTCTGTTCATAATCTACTTCAAATAATTTCACAAATATGTGCAAGTTCATGTATGGAGTACTTCCATGGGGCAGAAGACAGAGCAGACTATTATTTCCTGAAGTCTCCCAAATTAGACTTTCTCTCGGAGGGATCTGTCTCTTGCTTCCTTTTTCTCTCTCCTATCTCAGTACCAGTCAGGCTCACCAGGGAGGCTTATAGGCCTCTAAAGTCTCATCGCCCCCAGGAAGGAGGCCTGGTCCGGACAGCCGCTTAGCAGACGAGCCAGCACCGGCGCGATGGTGGGAGGGGCAACTTTGCAGGAGCCGGGGAAAGGGCAGTGGGGACAGAGGGGGAGAACCAGGGCAGCGGCAAAAGGTTCCTGGCAAGCTCGGGCCCCGGAGCTGCGGCCAACCAGGGTACACGTACTGCAGGCCCCCGGCGGCAGTGGTACCGAGCACTGGGCAGGGGGCTGTAAAAGTGGAGGGGGAAGTCTGAAGGGGGTCGGGGGGTCCCAGTCCTGCAATTTCAGCCTCTTGCGGCGACTTTGGACGCTGGTTTTGATCTGAACTTGAGACAGCTGCATCCCGTCCGCCAGTTTTCTCCTCTCTGCCGCGCCCAGTTAGTGCGGGCGTTTGGAGGAGCTGTCCAGAGTGCTGATCTGCTTCGTGGCGAGAGCCGTCCGAAGGGCGGGGCTTCCAGGCCTGGGCCCTCGGCCAGTCTGCAGTGACCCCTGCTGATGTCCGGAGAAATTTCCTCACCCAGGGACTTGGATTTGAAGGTGGGAAGACCTCATATTCAAAGAGATACATCTTGGGATTTCAATAAAAATCTGTCAAATATTTACTAAGCACCTAATATTAGCGCCAGTCAAAATTTGTCATACCGTATCAAACAGAACTGGTGACAATGAACAACATTGTTTCACCCTAAATTTATGGGAAAAGGTTGTCGTTATCTCCATTATATATAATATTAGCTCTTGATTTTAAATACATTCTGTTTGATTTACTTATTCAGGGCCGTGTCCATCAAACTACCAAAAAAATCTAAGAGAAGTTTAAAAAAAAAAAAACTCATCGGGATGAAAAAAAAAAGGTTAAGAATATCAAGGGAAATAATGGGGACAAAATAACAAAAGAAGGTAGTCTAGCAATATCAGATCTAAAAGTACAGTATAAAGCAGTAACCATCAAAGCCATCTGGTACTGGCAAAGAAATAGTGAATCAATGAAAGAAATTAGGTACATAAGATAAATAGTCAAAGACTATAGTAATCTATTGTTTGATAAACCCAAAGACTTCTGGGATAAGAACTATTTCAGAAAAACTGGGAAACTGGGGGAGGGGGAGATTGGATACAAAGTTATGTATAGACCAGTATCTCTTACTTTATATTAAGACACAGTCTGAATGGCTACATGAGTTAGAGATAAAAGGGAATCATAAGCAAATTAGAATAGAGCAAAGAATAGTCTATCTATCAAACCTATGGGAAGAGGAGATATTTTTGATCAAATAGAGAGAACATCACAAAATGCAAAAAGATCATCTTGATTAAATTAAATTTTAAAAGCTTTTATACAAAGCAAACCAAATGCTACCAAGACTAGAAGAAAGCAAAAAGCTAGAAAACAATCATTAGAGCAAATATCTCTATTAAAGGCCTCATTTATAAAATATAAGTAAAATTTATAAGAATAAAAAATTATTTTCCCCTAGATAAAGGATATGAGCAGGCAGATTTCAGATGAAATAATCACAGCTTTCTCTGGACATGTGGAAAAGTGCTCCAAATCACTTGATCAGAGAAATGCAAATTAAAACAACTCTGAGATACCACCTCACACCTAATCAGATTGGCCAATAAGAAAAAAAAAAAAGTTAAGTGATAAATGTTGAAGACAGGAAAAATTGAAACACCTAAGGCATTGTTGGAGTCCTGAACTGATCCAACCATTCTCAGAGATAGTTGGAACTAGGCCCAAAGGGCAACCAGATAGTGCATACACATTGACTGGGCAAAACCACTACTAGGTCTGTATCCCAAAGAGATCATGCAAAAAGGAAATGATACAAATACATAAACATATATGTGAATATGCAAAAATATTTATAGGAGTCCTTTTCAGGGTGGCAAAATATTGGAAACTGCGGGGAAGCCCAACAATTGGGGAATGGCTGAATAAGCTGTGGTATAAGAATATAAAGGAATATTATTGTACACTATGAAATGAACAGGCAGATTTCAGAAAAACCTGGAAAGACTTGTACAAACGCATACAAAGTGAAATGAGCAGAATCAGGAAAACACTGTGCACAGCATCAGCAACATTGTATGATCAATTATGAGAAATTCTGCTCTTCTCTGCAACAGAATGATCTAAGACAACTGCAAAGAACTCATGGAGGAAAATGCTATCCATATCCTGATAAAGAACTGACAGACTCTGAATGCAGATCAAAGCGTTGTTTTTCTTTTCTCATTTTTTCCTTTTAATCAGGTTCTTCTTTCACACTGTGACTAATGTGGAATTGTGTCTTACCTGATAACTCAGGTATAAACGAGATCAAACTACATCTCTTCTTTAGAAGAGGGGAGAGGAAGGAAGGAGGGAGAAAACTTGGGAATTCAAAATCTTGTAAAACAAATGCTAAAAGGGAAGGTGGCCTAGCCATACCGGGCCTAATCCCATATTTATTAAGAGGCAGTCTTCAGAATCATTTGGTGTTCTAAGAGTAGAGAATCAGTGGAAGAGATGAAGTCATACAAGACACAATGGACAATGACTAATAGTGATCAAGTGTTTAATTAAACTCAAAGACACCAGTTTCTGGAATGAGAACTCTCTATTTGACAAAAAATGGCTAGGAAAATTGGAAAATACTATGGCAGAAGCTAGGCATTGACTAATATATAACACCCTATACCAACATAAGGTTAAAAGGGGTTCATGGTTTAGACGTAAAGAGAGATATTATAGGCGAATTAGCTTAAAAAATAGTCTACCTTGTCAGATCGTTGGAGAAGGGAGGATATTTTGGACAAAGAATTAGAGAACATTATGAAATGCAAAATGAGTATTTTTGATTTTTAATCTAAAAATGAGGTGCCCTGGAAGAACGTGGAGAGAGGAATGAAAACTACATAAAAAGATGAGAGACAGTAGGTGATAAAAAACTGAGCTATAATAAATGAGAGATGACATTAATAGAGATGATTAGTTAATATAGAGATGAGAGATTCAGAGATAAATATTATGATACATGATGGCCAGATAATAGATAAAACTATTTCTAGGGATCACTATCATCTCATTGAGCTGAGCTTCATGGACTTAGACCCACTCTAGTGGTAGAGTTAAGTGAAACCTGAGAGTCTAGACCAACCCTCCCCTTCTCCTCCCCCACATTTTACTGGTGAGAAAACTGAAACCCAAGGTCCCACAGTTACAACACCCATGCCTTCCTCACTCCCAAACCCAGCTCTCTCCCCAGTAGGTCATACTGCCCTCATATGATTCCTACCCCAAACATATCAACCCATGAGAAACTACCAGAAACACACTTATAAACAAACAACTTTATTTATAAGAAATCCTAGAAAAAGAAAAATCATCAACCCAACAAAAGCCAAACAAGTAGCTTTAAAATCATTGATACTGAATCAGGAGAATCACCCACTGCCCTTTTCACCAGAACTCCTGAGATAATACGAAGATGTCCCTGTCTGAAGGTTCCTAAGCAGACCTGAACTGCACCTGTGAAGTATCTGCTCAGAACATTTACAGCCAGGCCCCTCCACTCCACTTCTCTTGGAGGCAATTAAAGTAATTCAACTTGCAATGTCTAAAGGGGTGTATCTGGCTACTAAAACAGAAATAATAATATTAATGGCACTTAAATCTAGAGGCATCCTGCTGGTAGGAGGCAGCCCCATTCCACCCCAACCCCTCGCTGCTATCCAAAGTGCTCCAGATGAAAACCAAGTTGAGAATAAACACGCTCAATGTAAGTAACCAAAAAAAAAACCCTACCCATATCCTCCCAGTCTAGTCTTGAGGGTCACTGAATGGGGACCACTTCAGAGCAGGGCTGCTCACCATCACCACAAACAAGATCTTCTGGGCCACGACAGGGGTGGTGACCTGACTCCAGACAACAAATAACAAAATCCAGAGGTAGGAGGGAGAATCACTTTGCCCTGGTCTCTGGAGGCAAGGTTTCTCTTGGGGGAGGAGGGGAAAGCCCAATAAAGAAAATCCCACACACAGCCTCCAGGAAGACACAGGAGGCTGCAGAAGATGAGAACCAGGTTGTAGAGAAAGCAGCCAGGGAGCTGGCTGTCTCTGGGGCCTCTGGCAGCCTGAGAGGCAGAGGGAGGCTGCCCACTCAAGTAGAAATGGAGTCTTTTCTTGCCTGGTGAGAATACCCAAGCACTGAGGAAGTCATTCCTGCTCAAAAGGGGAAACAAAAGCAAAAATCCAAAAAGGCCTTAAGGGAGAAACGCAGCCCTCCCTCCCTCCCACTAAGAGATTCCTGGAGAAATCCTGAAATTGGGGAAAAGGTCTTGGCAGTGAAGAGCAGGCAGAAGGAAGGGTCCAGATGAAGGTCTTAAAGGCTGGGGAGTGGCCAGGGGATTTGGGGGTATTCTAGGCCAGGTGAGAGAGTAATTAGGGGGCAGGATCAGGATAAGGGTGTACCTGCTCACTGGATAGTGCAAAACTTGAACTCCCAGACTTTCTTCTGCTTAGTATTAGGGAGACTCTTAAGCTCCTCCTCAGCTCGCAGCCTACAAATTTCTCGGACCAAGTCATGGAAGGCTTGCTCCACACCTTGCCCAGTCTTGGCTGATGTCTCCACATAAGGGACCCCGAAGCTCCTGGCCACCTCCTGGCCCATTGTATGGTTCACCAGCCTGTCGGTCACATCTACTTTGTTGGCCACCAACACCACGGGTATACGGTTGTTGCCCTTGATTCCCTGTAGATGGTTCCAGAGGATATTCACATTGTCAAAAGAGTAGAGGTCATTCACTGCATAAACTAAGAGGAATCCCTCTCCCCGGTGCATGGACTCATCCCTCAGGCAATAAAATGCTTCAGTGCTTGTGGTATCCATGATGTCCAGGTGACACTGCTCTTCATCCACCACTGTGTGCTTCCGATAGGAATCTTGGATGGTGGGACCATATTCGGTCATAAAATGATCCTTAGCAAACTGCATGATCAGTGCAGTCTTGCCCACAGAACAGGTGCCCATCACCACCAACTTATACATCTTGGTTCGGCGTCTCTCTGGATCACCTATGGAGGTATGGACACAAAAAGCCATGAGAACTGGGATGGGCTCAAGTGGTCTCTAGTCTACTTTCTAGGCTGCAAGGAAGGACTGCAAGAAGTCAGCCCATTTCACTGGAGGTCACCTCTCTGGAGGAAGACTTTACTCCTGCCTCCAGCCTCAGTGGGCTTCTTTGCCAATGCTCTTCCCCGCCCCCCTTTCAGCTCTCTGGGGCCCAAGCGAACAAGGCTCAACCCTCCCCCCCAGTGACAGAACTTCAGAAACTGGAAATCTCTGAATCCCCTGGCTCTTCTGACCAATTCCAAACCCACTGGAGCACGTGGGTTCCAGGCTCTTCCATTCTGGCTGGCTTCTCCAAGATGCTCTCTGATTTACTGGCGCCCTTCTCAAACCCTGCGACCCAGAAGACCCCGGGCCAATTCTGAAGGCTCTTAGGAGGCAAGAATAGTGCTATTTCTACAGACCATGCTCCTCCACAGTAATGTAGCCCAAAGGGGTTCGGTTTGGGCGGCTGCCTGGTCGGGAGTTCCTGCATCGAAGGGGCCGGGAGTCTTTGGCCGGCTTGGCTGCAAATTGGGCTCCCAACCTGAACCTTCAATAATACAACCCAAAGTTTGTAACATTATATGGGTTCAGGCAGCTAAGTTGGGGGCAGGGGAGGCGAGCCCAGCGGCACTGCCCGCATTAATCCGGCCCCACGAGGAGCCCAGTTGAGCCAATACCTCCTGCATTAATGTAGTCCAACATGGCACTAACTTGAGGTCTACTTGCCACCCACCCCATTGCTGTTAACTGAGAGCTGGCCTCTATATACCCTTTAGGAGCTGTAAAATTACTCAGGTAGAATTCAGGTCTAGTCTTTAAGTGTAGAAGGTCTCAGAAGCAGACGACCCCTTCCTGCGTACTATAGGGGCTTCTGGCAACCTCAGGTCTCCAGAGTGATTTGGAGAACTCCGCCCCTAGGCAACAAAGGCTCCCGGGAACCACGCCCCCCCCCCCCCCCCCGCCTTTGGGATGGGGGAATTTCCTTCATTTTGGAACCTCCACCCATAAGATTTTGGGAAGCCCCACCCCTCACTACGAGAGCCAGCTGGAAACCCTAGTCTACCTTTGCTGAAGCTTTGAGCATCCCATGTGGCAGTGTTTTGGGAGCTCAGGAAACCCCACCCTTAGGAGTTCGGGGAAGCCCTACGTGTACCACAAGGATTATTGGCCCCAACCTCACAATGTAGCCTGAGGCCAGGGTAGTTCTGCCCCTGGGATTCTGAGGTAAGGATGAAGGTCCAAGAGCCAGTGCTTCTGCACCAAAGGATAGTGCGCACTAAAGTCCTCAGTCGTTCAGGCCCAAGGGAAAAAAGCAGGCTTTGTCACCCTGGCTTTCTTTTGCCTAAACCGGACTTCACACCCTTAATCACCACTCTAAACCCCATTGTTAGAATCTGCACTCATTCTCTGGCTATAATTTGTGGGCCAAGAAGACATAAGAGAGAAATATTCAGAAATTGCTTTCTGTCCTAGGTAATGCATCCGTTCCCTTTACAACGCTCAGGAATATCTTGGGTATAAGTCGTTGTTCGAAACCTAATTTCTGCCAAAATGCTTTCCATTTTCCAAACTTTGACCATTCCAGAGGATTACAGCCTTCTCCTACCAGGAATTAAGTTCTCAGGTTTATTCCCCATTGGCTTGAGTGTCCTTATTCATGATGCTTCCTCTTCCCAAGCTGTTCCCTTTCTGAATCAGCATCAAGTAATATCAGTAATGGCTCGTTTACACCCCCATTCAAGGCTTAGAAATCTAGCTCAGATTTCAGGATTGGAAAGATCTCAGGGAACTTTGCAGACCTGCTTGAGGTCAGAGGATGGGACATTCGTCACAATTCAAGCTCTTCTTGCCCTCCAAGCTTGATTGCTGATAGGAAGCCCAAGGATCCTGGGGTTTGCTGTAGAATTTCTCCTGCCAGCTATTTTTACTGGAGGCCCAAAGCCAGCGCCCTCTGGCACTGTGGCAATCTCCATAATGATTTCAAGGAGGCTACAATTGCTAACTTGGTTTCCTAGGGGAAATGCCTCCTTTTGTCTTATTTATATCTTCTCTCCCTTTTCCCTAACGCGTTTCTCTCCTCCTTCCCCACCATCACTCATCGCCCCCTTCAGTTCTCTCTTTTTCTAAAGAAGCAGATTGTTTTATGGAGCACCATGTGGGTTATTTGCTCCGACTGCCTGGGGCCTTCTGCTATAAACAGGATGCTGATCTAGGGAGCCTTTTCCCTGCACATGGCTGGGAATTGTTTTACCCTGAAACATCAAAGGCGGTCCATGACCTGCCTGCACCCTAACTCGGGGATCCTTTTACGGATGAACAAATCTGTTCGTATAAATACTGGATCACCAGGCCACACATAGGCTGGATAGTAGAGAGCCGGCCTCTGGGAGAGGGAGAGGCCCCTTAGGCAAAGTCCAGACGGGTTTGCCAGGAAAAGCCTTTATCGAGGCTCATTGAGGCAGCTTTGACTTTTCCAAGGTACTTCACTAATTATTTTCATCCTCTCAACCAAAGGACTCACTAAAAAGTTTGACGTTCAAGGTGTAACACCCTTGTAATGTACCCAGAACACTTTGGCAAGCCCTTACACCAGAGATGCTTGGATTCTCCTTGGATACCCTTGGGATCCACCTGGCACTCAACTCTCCCCTGTGACTCCAAGAAAATAGATCACCCTCATTGGCTCCCTTTCCCTCTCCACAGATCTCCCAAACCTGCTCACCCCTCCTCAACCCTTTCATTGCTTCCCTCCCTCAACTCTTTCAACTAAGAACTTTATACCTCATTTTTACAGAAAAAAGTTAAGGGCATTCTCCACGAGTTCCCTCTTCTCTCCTGTTTCACATCTCTCATACCTTTTACCCACCTTTGTGACTAGGGCCTCCTATATAGAATGTCATGGGCCAGGATACCGGTGCTACTTGTCAGAGGGAGCAGATTCAGATAATTGGGATAAAGATTCGGTGCTTCTCTAACTTTTCAGGCCAGTTTAGAGTCACACACAGTCAAATAACAATATTCTGTAGGGACTTGAGGCAGACAAGGAAAGCATTTTAGAGGGAAAGGAGGAATAGAGAAAGAAGGGAATCGGCCAACAGAGAAAAGGAAACATGTGGAATGTAACTGGTAAGATTTATTCTCAAAATAAGAAGAGATTCCCTATTCAAGGGCAGAGATGAAAGGAAAAAACAAAGCACTTTTATAAATGTAGAAGCTATTTTTTATTTGTTTAAAATATAACTATTTAATATGTGTATAACTAAATCTCTATACATAATGCACTTCAAATAATTTCGCAAATATGTACAAGTTCATGTATGGAGTACTGCCAAGAGGCAGAAGACAGAGCAGACCATTAATTCCTGAAGTCTTCCGAGTTAGACTCTCTCCCGGAGGGATCTGTCTCTTGCTCCCGTATTCTCTCTCCTCTCTCAGTACCAGTCAGCCCCACCAGGGGGGATTATAGGCCTCTACCGTCTCATTGCGCTCAGGAAGGAGGCCTGGTCGGGACAACCGCTTAGCAAACGAGCCAGCACTGACGCGATGGCAGGAGGGGCAACTTTGCAGGAGCCGAGGAAAGGGCAGAGGGGGCAGAGGGGGAGAACCAGGGCAGCGGCAAAAGGCTCCTGGCAAGCTCGGAGCTCCCGAGTTGTGGCCAACCGGGGTACATGTACTGGAGGCCCGCGGCGGCGCTGGTGCTGAGCACTGGGGCAGGGGGCTGTAAAAGTGGAGGGAGAAGCCTGGAGGGGAGTCGGGGGGCCCCAATGCTGCAACTGGCGTTTCAACCTCTTGCGGCGACTTTGGAGCTAGGTTTTGATCTGAACTTGCGACAGCTGCATCCCTCCCGCCAGTTTTCGCCTCTCTGCCCCTCCCAGTTAGTGCAGGCGTTTGGAGGAGCTCTCCAGCGTGCTGATCTGCTTGGTGGCGAAAGCTGTCGAAGGGGCGGGATTTCCGGGCCCTCGGCCAGTCCGCAGTGACCCCTGCTGATGTCCGGAGAAATTTCCTCACCCAGAGACCTGGATTTGAGATCTTCCCACCTCCAATGGCAGGTAGGTCTGGGGAACCGACACTTGTAGAGGGTGGTTCAGAGATATCGGCACCCGAAGGAACCGTGTCTCCCGCAAGGCCCCGCGGACCTCGGCCTTCCCTTCCAGAGGAGGCCTCAGAGTCACTGCAGTCGGGGTGTGAGGATTTCTGGCTGCTCTGGGACAGCCATTCCCCAGAGAATGGGCCTTTGTCATCTGGAGGAAGTTAGAAACGGAGGAGGGGGAAGCTCTTCTTGTAGACAAAACTGCAGGATCTTTTATCCAGAGACAGCCATTAACGGCTTCAACGATGGGCAAGAGCAGCTGTTTTATAAAATCCTTGCATAGAAGTCGGGACTTTTCAATAATTGGCCTCGGAGCAGTTGGTTCAGCAAAGGGCTTGGCCATCCAAATATTACAAAATGATTGCGGATCCTGTTCTTCCCCACCCTCTTTGTTGCATTCCTTACCCCTCCCTTGTATTTTCACTATGATTTTTCAGGTAGCAACTAAGGAAGCCACAGGGCCTTCCCCATATTGGATGGTCTCACTCCCCAATTTTTCCTAGCCTACTATTATGGGCCAGAACTTGAAACAACGTGATTAACTCAACGAAACTGATAGAAACAACGATTATGTTTACACCTTTGAGAGTTCACACATTGGCTCACACATTGGAGTTCACAAGTAGGGAGAGATCCAAGTTTACACCTCCCACAATCCCACTCTCTCAGAGGAGGAGTCAACTTTTGGGTTCACAACTTTAAGAAATCATATATAAAAATCTCTCAGTCTCAGGAAGGGTCAGTTGGAGAGAGGCAGAAGCTGGAAGAGCTAAAGGACTAGCAACAAGAGCTCTCGGAACCAAGGAAAGCTTACTGGGCTATTTTGGAAGAGACAATAAAGGATTGGATTTTAACTCCTGGCTGTATTTGAGGTGATTATTGATCAGAATTGAAACTAAGGCTGCTTCCAGAAACCTCCCCAAGAAACCTGCTCCCAGAGAACCATCCTATTATAGAAAAAGAAGAACACTACAGCCAATCTCCTCCTATAGCTGGCTCCTTTCTCTCTCCTCCCCTTGCTAGCCCAGACATCCTGATCCAACAGACCCCTTTGATACCTTCTACTGAGCCAATTCTGCTTCCAATTCTTGGTCTTTTAGGCCAAGTTGGAATCATATATTCCTTTTTAAATTGTTTAAATTTTAACTAGGCATTTTTGCGAATCCACACCCAGGATTTGAGGTTCAGGCTGGAGGCTGAGTTGAGTGACACCCTACTTTCTGTCAGATGGCTTTCTGTTTAGGGACACTTATAATTCAAAACAGATACAACTTTCAAGGATGACATCTCCTCTAACAGAGAGGATTCACTCATTCTTTGGGGACCTGGACCTGTCAGTTGTCTCTCCAAATGAACACTCATCTTTGTTATATTTTTAAAGTCATGTATACTACAGATCCTCAACGGGGGACATGCTCCCCAGCAGATGAAGCACATGTCTGCAGCTATGACCAGCCCAGCCCTGACTAGCTCTCCCTGTCTTTAAAATGCTGTTCTGCACTAACTTCAGAATTGTCACCCTCTCCCCTGTCAGTCTCTTGACAGCTCAAAGAAGCTGAACCCATCTCTGTAGTCCATCAGCACAAGATAGCAAGGAGAGGGAAACCGGGCAGGAGCTCTTGGCCAATCCCATCTCCTGCCTCCCTCGGGCAAAAGAAGGGAGTTCTGCTGGAAACTGAGAGGCTGCTCATCCTTGGGGAATGGCTGAACAAGCGATGGCATATGAATATAACAAAATATTACTAGTCTATGAGAAATGCTGAGCAGGCTGATTTCCAGTGAAACTGCAAAGACTTTCATGGACTCATGCTGAGGGAAGTGTGCAGAACCAGGAGAATATTGCACACAGCTACAAGAAGATTATGTGAGGGGGTCAATTGGGTGGCTCAATGCTTAGAGCATCAGCACTTTAGTCAGGAGATTCTGAGTTCAAATGTGGTCTCAGACACTTAACACTTCCCAGCTGTGTGACCCTGGGTAAGTCACTTAACCCTAATTGCATCAGGGGAAAAAAAAGATTTTCTGATGGATTTGGCTATTTTCATATTCTGATGGATTTTGACAATGGGGTGATTTAAAGCAATTCCAATAAACTTGTAACGGAAAGTGCTGTCAGCATTTGGAGAGAGAATGATGGAGATTGAATGTGGATCAAAACCTAATATTTTTATCTTAAAAAAGAAAAAGAACTGAGTTCTAGTCCTACTTCTACCTCACTCTCTGTGTGACTTGTTTACCTCAAGTTTCTTAACCTGTTCCACAAGGATTTGAATGAGGATCGGGAGGAGTTCTCTCCCACTTTGGGGGAGGGGGGCAGGGCCAGCCCATTCTCCAGGTTCTACTTCTGACCAAACCATGCCCAGAGCCCCATTGCCTTCCGCATGACTTCCTTCTAGCCCCCACCCCCATGTCTCCCTCTTCCCAGAAATCATGAAGAGTCTTTTAAAGACTGTTTATAGTATTTGTATTTGGACCCCTGCACTTACTACACCTACCACACAGTGAGTTCTCAATCAATGCTTATTTCTTTTGCCTCCTTTCCCCATCACTATCTCTTCCCAGAACCCTCCCCTGCCTGCTTCCCCCATCCCTCCTTCAGCCTCTTTCCAGGTCAGCTTTTCTGCTTTTCTTTGCCCTGCCAGGGAAAGGGGGCAGTACCAATCTGTGTGCAGGAAGCAGTGAGCCCCAAAAGACTAGGTAGGGGAGAGTGTGTGTGTATGTACATGTCCTCACACACTTCTCTCAGCACCTTGTGTCTGTAACCTCTTTCAACCGGTCTGGTCATTTTTGCCTTGACCCAAGATCCCCAATGTCCCTGCCCCATACCATCCCTCTAACTGTGCTCGAGAATGAAGCTCTCACTATCTCCCCAGGCTCTGCGGCTCTCAGTCCCGGGGAATTCCTCTCTCTTTCCTGCCAGAGGAAAGGTTTAGCTTGTAGTCAGAGACCTGAATGCAGATCCAGCCCCAGACACTCACCTATGCTGGGCTTTGGAGCAGAAGTTTTAGCTCTCTCTGTCTCTTATCCTTAGAGGATTGCCTTTAATGCCTCTGAAAGACTTGGAGCTCTTTGAGTCTTGCCGTTACTGTTGTTCAGTGACTCTGTATCCCCATAGGTCTCTGTCCCTGGGATTTTCTTGGCAAAGATACTGGAGTGGATTGCCATTTCATTCTCCCGTGGCAGGGGATTAAGGATGCCCAAAGTTTCTGGGGCTGGATTTAAACTCAGGGTTTTACACTATGCCATCTAGCTCCCTCTGCAGAAGTTAGGACAGTTAGCATTTCGGTAATGCTTTGACTTTTGCAGAAAATTTTGCCATTTATTCTTTATCCTCTTAACCAAATGACTTAGTGAAAGAGTTTGACCTTCAAGGTGTAACACTATCAATGTCCCAAAAACACTCTGGCAAGCCCTCACACCAGAAATGCTCATCCTCCTTGGATACCCTTGGGATCCACCTGGCACTCAACTCTCCCCTGAGACTCCAAGAAGATACATCACCCTCACTGGCTCTCTCTCCCACTCTCCATAGCAGATCTCCCAGATCTCCCAAACCTTCTCACCCCTCCTCCACCCTTTCATTGCTCTCCTCCCTCAATTGTCTCAACTAAGAACTTTATACCTCATTTTTACAAAAAAAAGTTAGGAGCATCCTCCATGAGCTCCCTCTTCTCTCCTGTTCCCCCTCTCCCATACCTTTTACCCACCTTTGTGACCAGGGGCTCCTATATAGAATGTCATGGGTCAGAATACCGGTGCCACTTGTCAGATGGAGCAGATTCAGATTCTTGGGATATAGATTCGGTGCTTCTCTGACTTTTCAGGCCAGCTTAGAGTACACAGTCAAATAACAATATTCTGTAGCAAATGTTGCAGACAAGGGGAGGGAAGGGAGGAGTAGAGAAAGAAGGGAATCAACCAAGGGAGAAAAAAATATGTAGAATGTAACTGGTAAGATTTATTATCAAAATAATAAGATATGCAAATTGAGAATAAGAACACACAATGTGAGTAACAAAAAAAAATCATATTCCCCCAGTCTGGCCTTGAGTGTCACTGAATGGGGACCACTTCAGAGCAGGGCTCCTGACCAACACCATAAACAAGGTCTTCTGGGGGAGACAGGGAAGGGGACCTAGCTCCAGACAGCAAATCCACCAAGCCCAGGAATAGGAGGGAGAATCACTTTGCCCTGGTCTCCAGAGACAGCATCTCTGTTGGGAGAGCAGGGGAAAGCCCAACAAAGAAAATTCACACACAGCCTCCAGGAAGGCAGAGGAAGCTGCTGAAAATGAGGGCCAGACTAGACAGAAAGCAGCCAGGAAGCTGGCTGTCTCTGGGGCCTCTGACAGGCTGGGAGGCTAGGAGAGGCTGCACATTCAGGGAGAAATGGAGTCTTTCCTTGCCTTTCAGGATACCCGGGCAGTGAGGTAGTCATTCCTGCTCAAATGGGAAACAAAATCAAAAATCCAACACAAATCTCTTAACATAGAAACACAGACGGGTTCCTCCAAGAGACTCCTGGAGAAATCCTGATAAGGGCCAAAAGGGCTTGGCAGGGAAGAGAAGGCAGAAGGAAGGGTCCAGATGAAAGTCTTGAATGCTGGGGAGTGGGTAGGGGATTTGGAGGTATTCTAGGCCAGGTGAGAGGGGAATTAGGGGGCAATATAAGGATAAGGGTGTACCTACTCACTGGATTGTACAACACTTGCACCCACAGACCTCCCTCTGCTCAGTATTTGGGTGACTCTTGAGCTCCTCCTCAGCTCGCAGCCTCCGAATTTCACCAACCAGCTCATGGAAGGCTTACTCTACACCTTGTCCAGTCTTGGCTGATGTCTCCATATAAGGGACCCCGAATTAATTCAAACTGAGTTAGATCTCTTTATCGAAGAGATCCACTTCCATCAGAATACATCCTCACACAGTATTGTTGTTGAGGTATATAATGGTCTCCTGGTTCTGTTCATCTCACTTAGCATCAGTTCATGTAAGTCTCTCCAAGCCTCTCTGTCTTCATCCTGCTGGTCATTTCTTACAGAACAAGAATATTCCATAACATTCATATACCACAGTTGACTCAACCATTCTCCAATTGATGAGCATCCATTCATTTTCCAGTTTCTAGTCACTACAAACAGGGCTGCCACCAACATTTTGGCACATACAGGTCCCTTTCCCTTCTTTAGTTCTCTTTGGGGTATAAACCCAGTAGAAACAAGTGCATGATTTTTCTAGGGACTCAGCTGACCTAGATACAGGGCATCCACTTTCTTAGACAATTCGGGACCATGGACAAGGGTTAGCAACATTAGGCACTGAAACCTTCACTTTATTTTCCAAATGTTCTCTGCTATGGAAACAGACTGTAGGATTCACCTAGTTTCTGCCACTATAGTAATATTCACTAAGTCATGACTTCTCTTCAATAAGCCAAAGGAGAGGACCTTCTTAGTCCAATATGATAGGACTAAAGAAGAGAGAGAGAAAGGAGCCCTTCTCCTAGAAGAGACAGTTTCTGAACTGATTATTTTCTGGTGGAGAAGACACCAACTTCAAATTTTCAAAGTGGACAGATGTTGTATTGTTTTTACTTGGGAAAGTTGAGTATAAAGCGTGCCTATGAGCAAGGAAAAGTGAGGCAGACCACTTGGAATTTGATTCTTGGTTCTCCCATAGATAGCTTTCCTCTGTGATTAAAATCCCCAGTGAGTCTGTTCTTCTCTTCAAAACTTCTGTTTCTGTGTATTCCTCATAATTGTTGCCAGTTTTTCAGAAGACTCAGATTTCCCCTTATCCTTGTTTGATGACATGGATCTGCACTAACATGGAAATAACCTGTGCAGCTGAGACCTGGATTTATAAGTCACGTGGATACTTTCCAATATCCTCTAAGTGTATTGAAGTGATTAAGGACAAATTATTTTCTAGCTTTGTTCAAATCCCAGCTAAGCTCATCTTCTACCAGAAGTCTTTCCTAATCCCTATTCTCCTTTGAGAATATGCTTCCCTCCATCTCCTTTTTTCCATGTCTAAAATCTTTCCTAGAAATGAGGTGGCTATTTTTTTAGAATAACCCAGGACCATGGACAGAGGCTAGCCACACCAGCCACAATGATAATGCCAATTATCTTTGCTATGGAAACAGACTGCTGGTTATATCTATTGTCTGTGTGTGTGTGTGTGTGTGTGTGTGTGCGCGCGCGCACGTACATGTACTGATGCCTATAGACATTATACATATACATATATATAGGCCAACCTGTAAAGCAATTTGGAACTATACCTAAAATGTCACTGCTCTGTGAGTATTTTCTGGCTACCAAAGATATCCATTGAGATGAAAGGAGAAAAGTAACCCATATGGCCATAAAATTATAGGAAATGTATACTATAGAGTACTTATCAAATGTGGGTTAATTTTTAAACAAATCTTAGTATATGAATGCAATACTGTATATGATGTAATATGATATTGTGTAAAAAGTGACAAAATGGATTGTTTTAGGAAAAATTTTATGAACAAATAAAGTAAAGTGAGCAGAATGATTTATATTAACAAAGACAGTGAAGTAAGCAGAATAATTTTTATCATAAAATATGGGTATGCAAAGACACAAAAATAGGAAAGATGTAAGAACTCTTCTCCAGAGGATTAGCCTGGTGGCCCTCACACCACAAGGTAGGCACAAGCTCTGCTAGACTCTAAGCTCTGCATCTTCCAAGAATGGCTCTAGAGATTACCCAAAAAACCCTTCTTTCATTGGCTCCCAGAAATCCCTAGAGCAATGGGAGTAACTAATAACAGCACTAATAACTCCTTTTCCTCAATTGATACTATCGGATGCTACTAGTACCTAATACAAAATGTTAATATGAATACTGTACTCTGCATTCAGGCACACATCTGCCAGCAACCATTTTATTTAATTTTGTGAGCAATTAATATATAACTTTTCCAATTATTTGGCTGTGCAAATACACAGTTACTTGCAGTTGTATTTTTATAATTCTTACGTATTTATCTTGGTAGGGAAATTCCAAATTATTTTATATATTTTATAGTGATTTTATGTGATATTTCTCTTTAGTTTCCTATATTTATTGGTATTAGTTTAAAATGTCAGTGATGTGTGTGGATATTTTTGTTTCCTGCAAATTTGCTAAAAGTATTATTGCAATTAATTTTTACCTGAATTAAGTTCTTTAGGTACATCAATATATCACCTGCAAAGGTGATAATTGTGAATCTTCTTGACTTTCTATAGTTATTCCCTCAATTTTCTTTTCATCTTCGTGCCAGTTAACATTTCTCATACCATGTCAGACAGAAGTGGTGACAGTGAACATCACAGTTTCACCCTGAATTTATGGGAAAAGCTTCTAGTTTATCTCCATTATACATAATGTAAGATAAGTCATACACTTTGACTGGGCAATACCACTACTAGGTCTGTATCCCAAAGAGATAAGGAAAGGACATAAATGTCACAAATCACAAAAAGGAAATGATATAAATACATAAACATATATGTGAATATGCAAAAATATTTATAGGAGTCCTTTTCAGGGTGGCAAAATATTGGAAACTGAAGGGAAGCCCAACAATTGGGGAATGGCTGAATAAGCTGTGCTATAGGAATATAAAGGAATATTATTGTACACTACGAAATGAACAGGCAGATTTCAGAAAAACCTGGAAAGACTTGTACAAACTCATACAAAGTGAAATGAGCAGAATCAGGAAAACATTGTGCACAGCATCAGCAACATTGTATGATCAACTATGAGAAATTCTGCTCTTCTCTGCAACAGAATGATCTGAGACACCTGCAAAGAACTGATATAGAACTGACAGACTCTTAATGCAGATTGAAGCATTGTTTTTCTTTTCTCATTTTTTCCTTTTAATCAGGTTCTTCTTTCACACTGTGACTAATGTGGAGTTGTGTCTTACATGATAACTCAGATATAAAGAGATCAAACTACGTCTCTTCTTCAAAAGAGTGTAGAGGGGCGTTGGTGGTATAGTGGTGAGCATAGCTGCCTTCCAAAAGAGGGTAGAGGAAAGAAGGAGGAAGATAACTTGGGAATTCAAAATCTTGTAAAATGAATGCTGAAGAAGAAGGTTGCCTAGCCATACTGGACCTAATCCCATATTTATTAAGAGGCAGTCTTTAAAATCATTGGCTGGACTAAGAGTAGAGAATCAGTGGAATAGATGAAGTATACAAGACAAAATGGTCAATGACTATAGTGATCAATTGTTTGATTAAACCCAAAGATGCCAGTTTCTGGGCTGAGACTTCTATTGGATAAAAATGGCTAGGAAAATTGGAAAATACTATGGCACAAAACCTAGGCATTGACTAATATCTAATACCCTACACACCAACATAAGGTCAAAATGGGTTCATGATTTCAATATAAAGGGAGATATAGGCAAATTAGGAGAACAAGGAATAGTCTGCCTTGTCAGAAGGGAGGAAATTTTGGACAAAGAAGTAGAGAACATTATGAAATGCAAAATGAGTATTTTTGATCATGTTAAATTAAAAATGGGGTGGAGGGAGTGTGTAGAGAGAAATGACAACTACATAAAAAGATGAGAGATAATAGATGATATAGGACTGGGCTATAATAAGTGATGACATTAATAGAGATGATTAATTATTACAGAGATGATAGAATCAGAGATAAATATTATGACACTTGATGTGTAGATGATGGATAAAAGTATTTCTAGGGATCACTATCATCCCATTGAACGGAGCTTCATAGATTTAGACCCCCTCTACTGGTAAAGTTAAGAGGGATCTGAGATTCTAGACCAACCCTCTCCTTCTCCTCCCCCACTTCTTACTGGTGAGAAAACTGAAAACCAAGGTCCCACAGCTACAACACTCTCACTCCCAAACCCAGTTCTCTCTCCACTAGGCCATACTATCCTCATGTGATTCCTACCCCAAGCATATCAACCCATAAGAAACTACCAGAAACACACGTATAAACAAACCAAAACTTTTATTTATAAGTAATCCAAGAAAAAGAAAAAGAATCAACTTTGAATCCAAGTGTGAAGGAAGTCCCTTAAAATGAATTCCTCTTCCCATTCACTCCCCACCCCTAAAACCAAACAGGTATTTTTAGAATCCTTAATACTTTTAACTGAAACAGGAAAATCACCCCCTGCCCTTTTCACCATAAATCCTGAGATAATACAAAAGATGCCCCTGTCAGAAGGCTCCTTAGCAGACTCCCACCTGACTTGCAGCTGTAAGGTATCTGCTCAGAACATTTATAGCCAGGCCCCCCCACTCCACTTCTCTTGGAGGCAATTAAAGTAATTCAACTTGCAATGTCTAAAGGGGTGCATCTGGCTGCTAAAATAAATTTTAATAGCACTTATGTCTAAAGGCATCCTGCTGGTAGGAGGCAGCCCCATTCCGCCCAAAGCCCTCACTGCTATTCAAAGTGCTCCAGGGGCAGCTAGATGGGCAGAGGTTGCAGCATCAGCCCCAAATTTTGGAAGACTAGAGTTCAAATCTGGCTTCAGACACTTAACATTTCCTAACAGTGTGGCCCGGGCAAGTCACTTAACTCCAATCGCCTCAGAAAAAAAAAGAAAACAAAAGAAAAACAAAAAAAGTGCTCCAGATGATAAGCAAGTTGAAAACAAACACGCTCAACATGAGTAACAAAAAAAAAAAAATCCCTCCTCCCCCCCACCCCTCCGGTCTGGTCTTGAAGGTCATTGAATGGGGACCAGTTCAGAGCAGGGCTCCTCACCAACACCACAAACAAGGTCTTCTGGGACACAACAGGGGTGGTGACCTGGCTCCAGACAGCAAATACACCAAGTCCAGGGGCAGGAGAGAGAACCCCTTTGCCCTGGTCTCCGGAGGCAGGGTCTCAGTTGGGAGAGCAAGAGAAAGCTCAATAAAGAAAACCCCACAGATGGCCTCTAGGAAGGCAGAGGAGGCTGCTGAAGATGAGGGTCGGACTGGAGAGAAAGCCTCCAGGAAGCTGGCTTTCTCTGGGGCCTCTGGCAGCCAGAGAGGCTGGGGGAGGCTGCGCACTCAAGGAGAAATGGAGTCTTTCCTTGCCTGTTCAGGATACTCAGGCATTGACTTAAGTCATTCCTGCTCAAAAGGCGAATCAAAAGGAAAAATCCAAAACAAAACTCTTAATATAGAAACACAGAGCCCTCCAAGTGGCTCCTGTTTAAAAGGCCCAAAAGGGCTTGGAAGTGAAGAGCAGGCAGAAGGAAGGGTCCAGATGAAGGTCTTGAAGGCTGGGGAGTGGCCAGGGGATCTGGAGATATTCTAGGCCAGGTGAGAGGGGAATTAGGGGGCAGGATCAGGCTAAGGGTGTACCTGTTCACTGGATGGTGCAACACTTGCACCCACAGGCCTCCTTCTGCTCAGTATTAGGGAGAATCTTGAGTTACTCCTCAGCTCGCTTCCTCTGAATTTCTCGAACCAGCTCATGGAAGGCTTGCTCCACACCTTGTCCAGTCTTGGCTGAGGTCTCCACATAAGGGAACCCGAAGCTCCTGGCCACCTCCTGGCCCATTGTGGGGTCCACCAGCCTGTTGGTCACGTCTACTTTGTTTGCCACCAACACCACGGGTACGCGGTCGGTGCCCTTGAGCCACTGCAGAATGTCCCAGAAGAAATTCACATTCTCAAAAGAGTAGAGGTCATTCACTGCATAGACCAAGAGGAATCCCTCTCCCCAGCTTATGGACTCATCCCTCAGATAATAAAATGCTCCATTGCCTGTGGTATCCATGATGTCCAGCTGACACTGCTCTTCGTCCACCATTGTATCCTTACTATAGAAATCTTGGGTCGTGGGGTCATACTCCGTCACAAAATGATTCTTACTAAACTGCATGATCAGTGCACTCTTGCCCACAGAACAGGTGCCCATCACCGCCAACTTATACATCTTGGTTGTGAGTCCGTCTGAATCACCGATGGAGGTATGGACACAAGAAGCCATGAGAACTGGAAAGGGCTCAAGTGGCCTCTAGTCACTTTCCAGGCTGCAAGGAAGAAGCTGCAAGAAGTCAGCCCATTTCACAGGAGGTCACTTCTCTGGCCTCCAGTTTTAATTCTTTGCCAAACCTCTTCCCCGCTCCCCTTTCAGCTCTCTGGGCCCACCTGAACAAGGTTCAACCCTCCCCCCAGGGAAAGAACTTCAGATACTAAAAATCTCTGACTCCTCTGGTTCTTCTGACCAATTCCAAACCCATTAGAGCACGTGGGCTCCAGGCCCTCCCATTCTGTCCGGCTTCTCCAAGACACTCTCGGATTCACTGGCGCCCTTCTCAAACCCCCGACCGACCAGAAGACCCCGCGGTCAATTCCGAAGGTTCTAGGAGGCCAGAGAATGCTAACTATTTCTACAGGCCACGCTCCTCCACAGTAATGTAGCCCAAAGAGCTTCGGTTTGGGCGGCTGCCGGGTCTGCAGCTCCTGCATCAAAGGGGCCGAGAGTCCCTGGCCGGCTCGGCTGTAAACTGGGCTCCCCCATCTCAACCTGCATCTAAACCCAAAGTGTATGGGCTCAGGCAACTAAGGTGGGGGGAGGGAGGCGAGCCCAGCGGCACTGCCCGCACTAATCCGGCCCCACGAGGAGCCGAGCTCCGTCAATACCTCCCGCATTGATGCAGTCCAAGATGGCACTAACTTGGGATCCACTTGCCACCCCACCCCATTGCTGTTAACTGAGACTGGGCTCAATGAGCACCCAGAACATCCCGCTAACATGAACTAATCAGCTGGCCTCTACATACCGTTTCGGAGCTGTAAAAATACCCAGTCAGGTCGCATTCAGGTATAGTCTTTAAGAGTTGTACAATAAGAAATGGAGTAGAGGTCCTCTTCCTGCTCAGTGCTAGGGCTCTAAAGAGTGATTTGGAGATCCCCGCCCCTAGGCCACAAAGACTCTGCGGAACCACGCCCCCACTCCTTTAGGGTGTGAGGAACTTCTTTCTTTTTGGAAGCTCCACCCTAAAAGCATTTGGGGAGCCCCACCGCTCAGTACAAGCGCCTTAGGGAACTCTTAGTCTACCCTTGCTGGAGCTTTGAGCGTCCCGTGTGGCCGTGTTTTAGGAGCTCAGGACACCCCACCCTTGGGAGTTTGGGGAAGCTCTACATGTACCACAAGGGTTATTGGCCCCAGCCTCACAATATAGCCTGGGGCCAGCATAGTTCTGCCCTTAGGATTCTGAGGTAAGGATGAAGGTCCAAGAGCCAGTGTTTCTGCACCAAAGGACAGTGCGCACTAAAGTCCTCAGTCCTGCAGGCCCCAGGGGAAAAAGAAAGCTTTGTCACCCTAGCTTTCTTTTGCCCAATCCGCACTTCACACCCTTAATCACCACTCTAAACCCCATTGTTAGAATCTGCACTCGTTCTCTGGCTATAATTTGTGGGCAAAAAGGCGTAAGAGAGAAATATTCAGAAATTGCTTTCTGTCCTAGGGAATGCATCCGTTCCCTTTATTTGACCTTGCTCACACATTGATATCTGGGACAGCGCTCAGGAATATCTTGGCTGTAAGTCATTGGTCTAAACCTAATTTCTGCCAAAATACTTTCCATTTTCCAAACTTTGACCATTCCAGACCATTCTTCTCCTACCAATAATTAAGTTCTCAGATTTATGCACCATTGCTTTGAGTGTGATTATTCGTGATCCTTCCTCCTCCAAGCTGTTCCCTTTCTGAATCAGTATCAGAAAATTTCAGTAATGGCTCGTTTACACCCCCATTCAAGGCTTAGAAATCTAGGTCGAAGTTCAGGATTGGAAAGATCTCAGAAAACTTTGCAGATCTGCTTGAGGTTGGGGCATGGGACAGCCTTCACCCTCCAGGTTCTTCCTGCCCTCCAAGCTTGATTGATAAAAGGAAACCCAAGATCCTGGGGCTTGCTGTAGAAATTCCCAAGCCAGTTATTTTTCTTGGAGGTTCAAATCCAGTGCCCCCTAGGCACTGTGGCAATTTCCATAAGAATTCAAGGAGGGCACAATTGCTAACTTGGTTTCCAAGGAGAAAAACCACCTTGCTCTCTTGTTTACATCTTCTCTTTCCCTTTCCTAGGTGTTTCTCTTCCCTTTCCCCACCTCCACTCTCCTCCTCCCTTCAGTTCTCTCTCTTTTTCTGAAGGAACCGATTGTTTATGGAGCACCTTGTGGGTTATCTACTCCGACTGCCTGGGGCTTTCTGCTATAAATAGGATGCTGATCTAGGGAGCCTTTCCCCTGCACATGGCTGGGAATTGTTTTACCCTGAAACATCAGAAGCGGTCCATGACCTGCCTGAACCCTAACTCGGGGATCCTTTTTGCGGATGAACAACCCTGGTCCTATAAATACTGGATCACCAGGCCACACATAGGCTGGATAGGAGAGAGCCGGCCTCTGGGAGAGGGAGAGGCCCCTTAGACCAGGCCCAGACTGGGGCTCACCTGGAAAAGCATCCTAGGGGATCGTTGAAGCAGCTTTGACTTTTACAGAGTACTTCACCAATTGTTCTTATCCTCTCAAACAAATGACTCAATAAAAAGTTTGACATTCAAAGTGTAACACTATAAATACATGTCGAACAATTTGGCAAGCCCTCACATCAGAGATGCTCATCCTTGTTGAATAGCCTTGGGATCCACCTGGCACTCAACTCTCCCCTGTGACTCCAAGAAAATAGATCACCCTCACTGGCTCCCTCTCCCACTCTCCACAGCAGATCACCCAGACTTGCTCACTTCTCCTCAACCCTTTCATTGCTTCCCTCCCTCAACTCTCTCAACTAAGAACCTTATACTTCATTTTACAGAAAAAAAATTAGGGTCATGTTCCATGAGCTCCCTCTTCTCTCCTCTTCCACATCTCCCATACCTTTTACCCACGTTTTTTACCTGCCCCTGCTATATAGAATGTCATGGGCCAGGATACCGGTGCTACTTGTCTGATGGAGCAGATTCAGATTCTTGGGATAAAGACTTGATACTTCTCTAACTTGTCAGGCCAGCTTAGTGTGACTAGAGTGAACTCTGTTTGACCTGAATGAACCCAGTAAAATTATGTAAAATCACCAAAAATGTCTCCATTAATCTGCAAACCCAAATGATCTTGCATCCACTCAGAGCAAGATAAGCTTTCTTGGGGAAAGTCACAACCCCAGGCAAGATGTCACATTTACTTGATACTTCCCTTCCTCATACATAAAATGGGTCTTCAAAAAATGACTTCCCACAGATCACTTATTCCCTGAGAATGATATTCCCGCCAAGAGAATCTTATTCTTGGAGAATAAGAGATTCTCCATTCAAGGGCAGAGAGGAAAGGAAAAAAGAGAAAGTACATTTAGAATTGTAGAATCTATTCTTTTATTTATTATTTATTTTAATAAACATAATTATTTCATATGTCCATAAATAATTCTCTGTTCATAATCTACTTCAAATAATTTCACAAATATGTACAAGTTCATGTATGGAGTACTTCCATGGGGCAGAAGACAAAGCAGGCCATTATTTACTGAAGTCTTCCGAGTTAAACTCTCTACCGAAGGGATCTATCTCTTGCTCCCTTATTTTCTCTCCTCTCTCAGTACCAGTCACCCCCTACCAGGGGGGATTATGCCAGGGCCTCTAAAGTCACATCGCCCCCAGGAAGGCGGCCTGGTCTGACAGCCGCTTAGCAAAGGAGCCAGCACCGACTCGATGGCAGGAGGGGCAACTTTTCAGGAGCCGGGGAAAGGGCAGAGGGAGCAGAGGAGACATCGGCAACAAGCTCCTGGACAAGTTCGGAGCCCCGGAGCTGCGGCCAATTGGGGTACACATACGGCAGGCCCACGGAGGCAGTGGTCCTGAGCACTGGGATAGAGGGGCTATAAAAGTGGACGGGGAAGCCTGGAGGGGGGGTCGGGGGGGCCCCAAGTCCTGCAACTGGCGTTTCAGGCTCTTGCGGCGACTTTGGAGCCAGGTTTTGATCTGAACTTGAGACAGCTGCATTCCGCCTGCCAATTTTCTCCTCTCTGCCGCGCCCAGTTAGTGCGGGCGTTTGGAGGAGCTCTCCAGAGTCCTGATCTGCTTGGTGGTGAAAGCTGTCCGAAGGGGCGGGGTTTCCGGGCCTGGGTCATGGCCGGACCCTTGGCCAGTCCGTAATGCCCACTCTGGAGAAATTTCCTCACCCAGGGACCTGGATTTGAAGGTGGAAAGACCTCCAACGGTGGAGGTGGCGCAGGTAGGTGTGGGGTCCCGGCACTTGTAGAGGGTGGTTCCGAGAGATCGGGACCTGAAAGAACCGTGTCTACCTCAAGGCCCCGCGGACCTCGGCCTTCCCTTCCAGCGGAGGCCTCAGAGTCACCGCGGTCGGGGTGTGAGGATTTCTGACTGCTCTGGGACAGCCATTCCCCAGAGAATGGGACTTTGTCATCTGGAGGAAGTTGGAAACACCGCAAATCTTTTATCCAGATACAGCCAACAATGGCTGCAACGATGGGCAAGAGCAGCTGCTTTATGAAATCCGTGCATAGAAGCCGGGGACTTTTCAATAATTGGCCTCGGAGCAGTTGGTTCAGCAAGGGGCTTGGCCATCCGAATATTACAAAGTGATTGCGGGTCCTGTTCTTCCCCACCCCTTTTGTTCCATCCCTCATCTCTCCCTTGGCTTTTCACTGATTTTTCTGGTAGCCACTAAGGAAGCCAAAGGGTGCCAGGGACCCCATACCCTTAGGTCTGAGCTAATAAATGACAACTGTGTCAACACCATTGTGCATTGTGCTGAGATGGTTATCCGCTCCCTGGCTCCAGAACTTCATATCTCACAAGATGTGCTGACATCAATCACCATCTGATATCGGACCCCTGGACTTATGACCCTCATCACGAGACCTCAGCCCCCTCCTCTATACCTTGTGCATTGTGTAACTGCATTCCTACATACGTGACATTCCTGAGCCACCCTATATAAGCTGAATTGTGTGCCTCAATAAACTGGAGCTGCTTTAAACCCCACTTGGCAGTTTCCCTCCTTTGTTCTTTGTTACCAGGCTTTTTGCCCTACAGGCTCTGCCTTACAGGCTTTTTGCCCTACAGGCCTTTGCCTTACGGTGATGCTCCACTTCGAGACTCACGATTGACGACCTGCTAGACGGGTCAAAAGGGCCCTCCCCATATTGGGTGGTCTCACTCCCCAATTTTTCCAAGCATATTTCCTCCTATACCTAGCTCCTCTTTTTCTCCTCCCCTTGCTAGCCCTGATATGCCAGTGGATAGTAGCTTGTGACAAGGTCCAGCAGACACATTTCATACCTTCTACTGAGCTAATTCTGCTTCCAATTCTTGGTCTTTTAGGCAGAACCATATATTCCTTTTAAAATTGTTTTTACTAAGCATTTCTGTGAGTCCACACCAGGGTTTGATAGTCAGGCTGGGGCTGAGCTGAGTGACACTCTACTTTCTCTCAGATGGCTTTCTGTTTAGGGAAACTTATAATTCAAAACAGTTACAACTTTAAAGGATGACTTCTTCCCCTTCTAGAGAGGATTCACTGATTCTTTAGGTACCTAGACTCGGCAGTTTTCTCTCTCAATGGACACTCATCTTTGCTATCTTTTTAAAGCCTTGTATACCACCAATCCTCAATGGGAGACACTGCTCAGCAGGGGATGGAGCACATGTCTGCAGCTATGGCCAGCCCAGCGTGACTAGCTCTCCCTGTCTTTAAAATGCTGTTCTGCACTAACTTCAGAATTGTCACCCTCTCTCTTGTCAGTCTCTTGACTGCCCAAGGAAGCTCAACCCTGGATTTATAAGTCACCTAACAGACCTGGAGTTATAAGTCACCTGGATGCTTTCCAATATTCTCTAAATGTATCGAAAGCATTAAGGACAAATTATTCTCTAACTTTTTTTCAAATCCCAGCTAAGTGTTTTCCCAGAAGTCTTTCCTAATCCCTCTTTTCCTTTGATGTGTATGCTTCCCTTTATCTGCTTTTTGTCATGTGTATAGTCTCACCTAGAAATGAGGTGGCTATTCTTTTAGTCATAACCCATGACCATGGACAGAGGCTAGGTACAGCCACAGGAACTTTTGACTTGTACCTTTCTTGCCAATTATCTTTGCTATGAAAACAGACTGCTGGTTATAGTGTGTGTGTGTGTGTGTGTGTGTGTGTGTGTGTGTACACATGTACATACAGGCATAGTACATATACACACATATACACACACCTAGAAACTATATAATTTGTAGATAGATATTATTAGACATAACTGCATGCTTTCTTCCTGTTTAGACTGAACTGCTTGAGCAGGGAGTGGTTTGGGTTTTTTTTTCTTTTCTTTTGTTCTCCTTGTATCCTCAGGGTTTGGCAGGGTGACACATACTAAGCAATTATTAAAATGCTTGTTGATAAAATCAATTGTTCAGCTATGTTGCTTTGGATTCTTTTTTTTCTAAGACTAGAGTCCCCAAACATGGAGAAATGATTGAAACCAAAATTGCTATGAATAGTTTAATTTCATTTGAAGATAATAAATAAAATCCCTACATTATATATTATACACAAATGATAAGACAAGGAGAGGAGAAAATACTCCTATTAGATACTTCCCTCTTCTAATGAAAGCATATTATATTACTGAATCGGGATGGAGGAAACATGTGAGACAGAAAGCCAGTCTGATGAGAAATAGAAAGCTTTTGAGAAGTTTTGAAAAAGCTCCAACTCTAATCTTAATTCAATTAATTTCTAACTCTCAGAAAAAAAAAACTCTTGACTGAGAAAACATGGCTGTTGTGTATGGTATTCCAGAAACTATTTTCCATGATTATTTTTATAGCGGTGGAGTGTGTAGCTGGGAAACAGTGGACTGGAGAAAAGTCTTTGCATCAAGTTTCTGTAATAAAGGTCTCTTTGAAAGTAACCAATTGAAATATATGAGAAAAGCAAATTCTGTAATTGATAAATTGTCAAGGAAATGGATGACCTAGAAGTTTTCAAAAGAAGAGAGCCCACTTCTCAATGGCCACATAAAAATGCATCCTCCTCCAAAATTTATCGGGGATTTAAAAATGCTCCAAGTCATTAAGAACTGGAAACATACAAACTAACTGCAAAATTCTACCTCAGTCAGATTGACAAAAGTAAATCAAAAAGGGAGAATATCAAATGTAGAAACCTGTCCCAGAGAACCTAACACAGTCACATACTTTTGGTGGTGCTATAAATTGGTCTAGCCAAAGTGTAAAGCAATTTGGAACGATCCCTAAAATGTCACTGAACTGTGAGTACTTTCTGACTCCCAAAGATAGCCACTGGCATGAAAAGCGGAAAATAACCCATATGCACAAAAATTATAGGAACTATAGTATAGAGTACTTATCAAATGGAGTTTAATTTTTAAACAAATCTTAGTATATGAATGCAATAGTGTATATGATGCAATATGATATTGTGTAAGAAGTACAAGATGGGTTATTTTAGAAAGACTTTTATGAATAAATAGCAAGTAAAGTAAGCAGAATAATTTGTATTAACAAAGAGAGTGAAGTGAGCAGAATAATTTTTAGTATAAAATATGGCTTTGCACAGACACGAAAATTTGAAAGATAGAAGAACTCCTATTAATAGCAACATGACCAATAATTATTCAAAATGACTGATTCAAGATTGAAACTTTTTTTTTCTTTTTACACATTGACAAAGTTGGAATTTTCTGAATGTGTAGCTTTCTTATTCCTTTCCCTATATCGTTTTGAGGAGAAGGAACATTGTGGTGATCAGTGATCCAGCTCCTCTCACCCAAATGAAAACCCATGAGAACAGAAGGACAGCCAGAAGGAATTACAGATAAAAAGGACAACTTATAAAATTATGTGTTCAATTTATTATAGTTTAAGTAAAAGAGCAAGCTCTGCAGAGTCTTTGTTTTAAGACAGTCTAATTCTCCTTCAGCACATAGAAAAGTATTTGGGAGACACCTCAGAAGCGTGCCTTCATTGACCTTTAAAGCCCTTGGTGGCTTGAGAAAGTCCTCAAAGTCTTAAGAGGAGACCCCAAATTTTTGCAAACTCCTGGCTCAGGAGACATGATTTTCACTCAGAAGTTAAAGTTGTTTTAATATCCAATAGCCAAGAGAGCTAAGCTGAGCTGAGCTGGGCTCAGAACTCCACATAAAGGCTATCCCTTGGTAAAGAATATTAACCCGATTTCAGTGATCCCTGGGTAGCAAAGGAATGCCTTCATTAAGCAGGTGATCTGAGCAATGCAAAAAAAAGAACAGTTGTACCTCAGAGTTGAACACTTCACTTTTATTCCCAGAACAGACCAAGCACATGAAAGCCTACAACTATAAACTCATGTTACATTGTGCTAGTGGGCTTAATCCTCACCAAGGCGGTCCTCCTCCCTCATCTCTGTAATGGACCCGACTTCCAAATGCTTCCTTCAACATTCTCAGGTGAGGGACTGATTGTGTAAAGTTGTTGCAGATGGGAGGAAGCCACTGGAGAAGGGAGTTCCTGGGAGCCTATAAAGCTTCTTGCTTTGTTGCTAAGATGAGTTAGAGGGAGAATTTCTTCCCAGAAACATGTGCGGGAGGGATTGGCTTTTTGCTATTTTACTGCTTGCACCAAGTATTAGGTATGGGGAAGAAAGATTTCCTCTTTCTTTTATTACTGAGTTAGATGTTCTTTAACCTTTTTCCTTCAAGTCTCACTTGGAACTCCACCCAAACGGGTTTGGGGTCTCTCCTCTGGATATCTCAAGCAAAATTCTCCCTCTCTTTTCTCTGAGAACAAACGTTTCTTTGGAAGGCCAGGGAGGAGAAGTGGAGATAAAACTCAGACAGAACAGAGATGGGGATTATTCTTTGTTCCTGAATTTCCAGCTCAGTGTGTATTGGTCTAGCAGATGTTTTGAGAGCTGTGGGTATGTGAAGGGAGTTGCAATAATTAGGCAAGCTCCTTTTCCTTTCTAGACCCCAGAATTTCTCACTTCCCAAAGGAGAGTGTTGAAGTAGGTGGTCTTCAGGAACATTTCCTTCTCCCTCCCCAAATGCTAGTTCAAGCACAACCTTAATCCAAGAGTTATTTTGTTATGCCACAGTTCTCTTTAACTGTCCTGACTCAGTTTCCTTGTACAAGTTTCCCTTGTCTCAGTCTCCTAATTACTCCCCTAAGCTGTAAATCTCCTTCTGGTCCACGAAGGCTGAGGACCAATTAGTCTAAGGTTATAAAGTGTTAGCCCAAGCAAGATAAACAAGAGAGTAGACTTCCTGATTATCTTCTGTCCTTGAGAATTTACAACATCCCTCTAAAATATTCCAAGATATTTCACTAACATCTTTATCTCTGGGTATTCAGACATCCTGTCTCTGGGTTCCTTTTTGATTCATAGTCTTTTCCAGCTGGGCTTTCCCGCTCTTTCCTACTCTTTCCCTCTTCTTTGTCTCTAAAAGGTATATAAAGGTTAGAGATTCTCCATTCATTGCTGGAGAATGGCGGCTGGCGGTGGATGCTGGACGCTGGATTCTTTGAGATGATAGTCTCCTCCAGACCTGGGACCAACATGAATTCCTTGGTCCCAGTATATTTTTATCTCTGTCTGACTGGATAATTTGAGACGAGAGTCCTCTCCAGTCAATCTTACTCTCCCATTAATAAAATATTAAAAACTCTCCAATCTCTCTCCTGCCTCAGTTTCTCTGGCATTACAATTTAAATGTCAACTGATCCAGCTGATTGAGCGGGATGGGTGAGTAGGAGTGAAAGGTTAACATCAGGGCTATTCAAGAACTGTCTTTTCCTTGTTTCTCTTTGAGTTGATGACTTTAATTAGAGAAGGCAGGTAAAGGAGATTGTTTGGATTTTGAACCTCCACTTTAAAGAGCTATTAGGTGAGTTAGATAATCTAGTACAATTGTGTTTTTGTAGCTGAGAAGGAAGGTGAAGGGATTGGGTAAGATCACACAACTGGATAAGACCAGGGATCTCAACCCAGAGACCCTTAGTAAAAATCCAGCATACCTATCTCTATATCGTTTTAATTCCTTAATCCTCAATTATTGAAGAAGCCCCCCCCCCCTCTCCTTAGCACCCAGTGCCTATGAGGGCAGATTCAAACCAAGAGCTGGTTTAGTCAGATCAGAAGGATCTTAACTAGGGATTCTGTTTCCTGAAGTGTCTCTGAGTGTCCTGTGAGATGTTAAGGGGAGGGAGACACTAGTCCTCAGTTATCAGAAAAGATAGTGGCCACCTAATCCTGGCCCTGCTAATTTAGCCAAGCTAATTAAGGGAAGTTCATCTGCCTCTAGGATCTACTTAACCCCTGATAACTGAGAGATAAAAGCCAATATCCCCACAATTTATGAGCTCTCCATTCCCTTGGTGCAGGAAACTTCTTGTATGGAGACTCCATCACCTCAGGCACAAACTGATTATACTTCTGGCTTAGTTTAATGGCTGCTAGATGATGTAGTACCTAAGAGCACTGGGCCTGGTGTCAGGAAGAGCCGCCTTTCTGAGTTTTAAATCCAGTCTCAGACACTTTGTTAGTTTCTGCAAGACCATCAAGGTAGGACAGTGGATACGGCACTCAGGAAGACCTGAGGTCAAATCTGGCCTCAGGCACTTAATAATTCCTAGCTCTGTGACCCAGGGCAAGTCACTTAACCCCAGTTACCTCAGGAAAAAGAAGATGACTATGCCAGTTGAATGCAAATTCTGAACCTATAATAATCCTACAGTCCTGAGCAGCCAAGATGTTGTGATCATTAGAACCATTTCAAAGACTGAACTGCTTTAAGTGGAAAGAGACAGAGTTCTGTCTCTTGGGAGGTTTCTAGTAAAGCTAGAGGGCTACTTTTCCCCACAGGCTGTAAAATACAGGGATTCTTGTCCAAGTGCTACTTGGACTGGGTAGCCACAAAGGCACTTCCAACTGAGAGATGCTGTAAAACTCAGGCTTGGTCCATGTGTCTTCTTGCAGACCACTTTTTGGTTCTGGGGAGCTCTGAAGGACACTTACCGCCTCTGTTCCTCCTTTCTACCTGCAGCCTACTTGAGCACAGAACAGAAAAATGCAAACACATGTACAGGCCAAAGTCCATGCTTAGAGAGCTCCCCAGCACTGCTTGTGTGGGAGAGAGGAGACAGTAAGGATCATCTGCCCCTAAGCAAAAAAGGCTCAGATTCAGTAACTTAAAATTGATGCAAGAGTTGTTTCTATCAGGCATTCTGTGACAACACCAAGTAAAGCACATGATTTTATTTACTGTATCTATGATAAAGATGAGAAAGAGACTACTTGGCTTGTGAGATGCACCTAATATTTGCACAGCAGTTGAGTCCTGGGAGAGCCGTGTCAGGTGTGGTTTGGGTGAGTCACAAACTCTTTGTGATATAAGTCAATCGGATTAAATGATCTAAAACTTACATTCTATATCCAAAAGAAAATAAAAGTATGATGGGGAAGGAGGTAGGAGATGAAAAAGACTGACAAAAATATCAGTCATGAATATTTTTATTTGAAATGTGTAAGAATAAACTACAACAAGGCTTAACTTATTTACCTAGAGCCTGTGAAAGTAACAAGAGCTAACTGGAAAGCAGAGTGGCCAAGTGGTTCCCACCTTTAGAGAAAAGTGAAGCAATTGTGGCAGCACTTAGCACAGTACCTGGCACATAATATGTAGAGTGACTGACCAAGAGGTGGAAAGAATCTACTGCTTGACACTCTCACACAGCTCTGCCTTGCTTCCATGGGCTCTCTCTCTATCCCTGCCTGGCCACAGAGGTCAAGAAGACTCCTGGCTCTTCTGCTTCTATCCTTCCTGGGGGCTAAGCATTCTCTCCAAATGTTCTCCAGAGCATTAGGGAAAAAAAGGTCACGATATCAAGGAAAACAACTGGGATGAAATAACAAAGGAAGGTAGTCTAGCACTATCAGATCTCATCAAAACCATCTGGTATTGGCCAAGAAATAGTGAATCAGAGAAGGAAATTAGGTACATAAGTTATAATAGTCAAAGACTATAGTTCTCTACTGTTTGATGAACCTAAAGACTTCAGGGATAAGAACTCACTATTTGACAAAACTGGGAAAACTTGGGGGGGGGGAATTGGACACAAACTATGTATAGACCAGTATCTCTTACTTTATGCTAAAATAAGATCTGAATGGCCATGTGATCTAGAGATAAAGGGGGATAAGGAAATTAGAAGAGCAAAGAATAGTCTATCTATCAAAGTTATGGGAAGAGGGAATATTTTTGATCAAACAGAGAGAACATTACAACATGCAAAATAAATCATCTTGATTAAATCAAATTTAAAAAGCTTTTATACAAACCAAACCAAATACTACCAAGACTAGAAGGAAAGCAGAAAGCTGGAAAACAATCTTTACAATAAGAACCTCCAAGAAAGCCTTATTAGTGAACTATGAGCCAAATTTATTAGAATAAAATTTACTCCCCAATAGATAAATCAAAGGATATGAGCAGGCAGATTTCAAATGAAATAATCAAAGCTTTCTCTAGACAAATGAAGAAGTGCTCCAAATCACTTGATTAAAGAAATGCAAATTAAAACAACTCTGAGAGACCACCTCACCCCTATCAGATTGGCCAATATGACAAAAAAGGAAAGTGATAAATGTTGAAGACAGGGAAAATTGAAACACCTAATGTAGTGTGGGAGTCCTGAACTGATCCAACCATTCTTAGAGTTATTTGGAGCTGTGCCCAAAGAGCAACCAACAGTGCATATACTTTGGGTGATACCAGTACTAGGTCTGTATCCCAAAGAGATCACACAAAAAGGAAAGGACATGAATACATAAATATATATGCATGTGCAAAAATATTTATAGCAGTTCTCTTTGGGGTATAAACCCAGTAGAAACACGTGCATGATTTTTCTAGGGACTCAGCTGACCTAGATACAGGGCATCCACTTTCTTAGACAATTCGGGACCATGGACAAGGGTTAGCAACATTAGGCACTGAAACCTTCACTTTATTTTCCAAATGTTCTCTGCTATGGAAACAGACTGTAGGATTCACCTAGTTTCTGCCACTATAGTAATATTCACTAAGTCATGACTTCTCTTCAATAAGCCAAAGGAGAGGACCTTCTTAGTCCAATATGATAGGACTAAAGAAGAGAGAGAGAAAGGAGCCCTTCTCCTAGAAGAGACAGTTTCTGAACTGATTATTTTCTGGTGGAGAAGACACCAACTTCAAATTTTCAAAGTGGACAGATGTTGTATTGTTTTTACTTGGGAAAGTTGAGTATAAAGCGTGCCTATGAGCAAGGAAAAGTGAGGCAGACCACTTGGAATTTGATTCTTGGTTCTCCCATAGATATCTTTCCTCTGTGATTAAAATCCCCAGTGAGTCTGTTCTTCTCTTCAAAACTTCTGTTTCTGTGTATTCCTCATAATTGTTGCCAGTTTTTCAGAAGACTCAGATTTTCCCTCACCTTGCTTGATGACATGGATCTGCACTAACATGGAAATAACCTGTGCAGCTGACACCTGGATTTATAAGTCACGTGGATACTTTCCAATATCCTCTAAGTGTATTGAAGTGATTAAGGACAAATTATTTTCTAGCTTTGTTCAAATCCCAGCTAAGTTCATCTTCTACCAGAAGTCTTTCCTAATCCCTATTCTCCTTTGAGAATATGCTTCCCTCCATCTCCTTTTTTCCATGTCTAAAATCTTTCCTAGAAATGAGGTGGCTATTTTTTTAGAATAACCCAGGATCATGGACAGAGGCTAGCCACACCAGCCACAATGATTTTCACTTGTACTTGCCAATTATCTTTGCTATGAAAACAGACTGCTGGTTATATCTATTGTCTTTGTGTGTGTGTGTGTGTGTGTGTGTGTGTGTGTGCGCGCGCATGCGCGCACATGTACTGATGCATATAGACATTATATATGTACATATATATAGGCCAATCTGTAAAGCAATTTGGAACTATACCTAAAATGTCACTGCTCTGTGAGTATTTTCTGGCTACCAAAGTTATCAATTGAGATGAAAGGAGAAAAGTAACCCATATGGCCATAAAATTATAGGAAATGTATACTATAGAGTACTTATCAAATGTGGGTTAATTTTTAAACAAATCTTAGTATATGAATGCAATACTGTATATGATGTAATATGATATTGTGTAAAAAGTGACAAAATGGATTGTTTTAGGAAAAATTTTATGAACAAATAAAGTAAAGTGAGCACAATGATTTATATTAACAAAGACCGTGAAGTAAGCAGAATAATTTTTATCATAAAATATGGGTATGCAAAGACACAAAAATAGGAAAGATGTAAGAACTCTTCTCCAGAGGATTAGCCTGGTGGCCCTCACACCACAAGGTAGGCACAAGCTCTGCTAGACTCTAAGCTCTGCATCTTCCAAGAATGGCTCTAGAGATTACCCAAAAAACCCTTCTTTCATTGGCTCCCAGAAATCCCTAGAGCAATGGGAGTAACTAATAACAGCACTAATAACTCCTTTTCCTCAATTGATACTATCGGATGCTACTAGTACCTAATACAAAATGTTAATATGAATACTTTTCTCTGCATTCAGGCACACATCTGCCAGCAACCATTTTATTTAATTTTGTGAGCAATTAATATATAACTTTTCCAATTATTTGGCTGTGCAAATACGCAGTTACTTGCAGTTGTATTTTTATAATTCTTACGTATTTATCTTGGTAGGGAAATTCCAAATTATTTTATATATTTTATAGTGATTTTATGTGATATTTCTCTTTAGTTTCCTATATTTATTGGTATTAGTTTAAAATGTCAGTGATGTGTGTGGATATTTTTGTTTCCTGCAAATTTGCTAAAAGTATTATTGCAATTAATTTTTACCTGAATTAAGTTCTTTAGGTACATCAATATATCACCTGCAAAGGTGATAATTGTGAATCTTCTTGACTTCCTATAGTTATTCCCTCAATTTTCTTTTCATCTTCGTGCCAGTTAACATTTCTCATACCATGTCAGACAGAAGTGGTGACAGTGAACATCACAGTTTCACCCTGAATTTATGGGAAAAGCTTCTAGTTTATCTCCATTATACATAATGTAAGATAAGTCATACACTTTGACTGGGCAATACCACTACTAGGTCTGTATCCCAAAGAGATAAGGAAAGGACATAAATGTCACAAATCACAAAAAGGAAATGATATAAATACATAAACATATATGTGAATATGCAAAAATATTTATAGGAGTCCTTTTCAGGGTGGCAAAATATTGGAAACTGAGGGGGAAGCCCAACAATTGGGGAATGGCTGAATAAGTTGTGCTATAGGAATATAAAGGAATATTATTGTACACTACGAAATGAACAGGCAGATTTCAGAAAAACCTGGAAAGACTTGTACAAACTCAAAGTGAAATGAGCAGAATCAGGAAAACATTGTGCACAGCATCAGCAACATTGTATGATCAACTATGAGAAATTCTGCTCTTCTCTGCAACAGAATGATCTGAGACACCTGCAAAGAACTGATATAGAACTGACAGACTCTTAATGCAGATTGAAGCATTGTTTTTCTTTTCTCATTTTTTCCTTTTAATCAGGTTCTTCTTTCACACTGTGACTAATGTGGAGTTGTGTCTTACATGATAACTCAGATATAAAGAGATCAAACTACATCTCTTCTTCAAAAGAGTGTAGAGGGGCGTTGGTGGTATAGTGGTGAGCATAGCTGCCTTCCAAAAGAGGGTAGAGGAAAGAAAGAGGAAGATAACTTGGGAATTCAAAATCTTGTAAAATGAATGCTGAAGAAGAAGGTTGCCTAGCCATACTGGACCTAATCCCATATTTATTAAGAGGCAGTCTTTAAAATCGTTGGCTGGACTAAGAGTAGAGAATCAGTGGAATAGATGAAGTATACAAGACAAAATGGTCAATGACTATAGTGATCAATTGTTTGATTAAACCCAAAGATGCCAGTTTCTGGGCTGAGACTTCTATTGGATAAAAATGGCTAGGAAAATTGGAAAATACTATGGCACAAAACCTAGGCATTGACTAATATCTAATACCCTACACACCAACATAAGGTCAAAATGGGTTCATGATTTCAATATAAAGGGAGATATTATAGGCAAATTAGGAGAACAAGGAATAGTCTGCCTTGTCAGAAGGGAGGAAATTTTGGACAAAGAAGTAGAGAACATTATGAAATGCAAAATGAGTATTTTTGATCATGTTAAATTAAAAATGGGGTGGAGGGAGTGTGTAGAGAGAAATGACAACTACATAAAAAGATGAGAGATAATAGATGATATAGGACTGGGCTATAATAAGTGATGACATTAATAGAGATGATTAATTATTACAGAGATGATAGAATCAGAGATAAATATTATGACACTTGATGTGTAGATGATGGATAAAAGTATTTCTAGGGATCACTATCATCCCATTGAACGGAGCTTCATAGATTTAGACCCCCTCTACTGGTAAAGTTAAGAGGGATCTGAGATTCTAGACCAACCCTCTCCTTCTCCTTCCCCACTTCTTACTGGTGAGAAAACTGAAAACCAAGGTCCCACAGCTACAACACTCACTCCCAAACCCAGTTCTCTCTCCACTAGGCCATACTATCCTCATGTGATTCCTACCCCAAGCATATCAACCCATAAGAAACTACCAGAAACACACGTATAAACAAACCAAAACTTTTATTTATAAGTAATCCAAGAAAAAGAAAAAGAATCAACTTTGAATCCAAGTGTGAAGGAAGTCCCTTAAAATGAATTCCTCTTCCCATTCACTCCCCACCCCTAAAACCAAACAGGTATTTTTAGAATCCTTAATACTTTTAACTGAAACAGGAAAATCACCCCCTGCCCTTTTCACCATAAATCCTGAGATAATACAAAAGATGCCCCTGTCAGAAGGCTCCTTAGCAGACTCCCACCTGACTTGCAGCTGTAAGGTATCTGCTCAGAACATTTATAGCCAGGCCCCCCCACTCCACTTCTCTTGGAGGCAATTAAAGTAATTCAACTTGCAATGTCTAAAGGGGTGCATCTGGCTGCTAAAACAAATTTTAATAGCACTTATGTCTAAAGGCATCCTGCTGGTAGGAGGCAGCCCCATTCCGCCCAAAGCCCTCACTGCTATTCAAAGTGCTCCAGGGGCAGCTAGATGGGCAGAGGTTGCAGCATCAGCCCCAAATTTTGGAAGACTAGAGTTCAAATCTGGCTTCAGACACTTAACATTTCCTAACAGTGTGGCCCGGGCAAGTCACTTAACTCCAATCGCCTCAGAAAAAAAAGAAAACAAAAGAAAAACAAAAAAAGTGCTCCAGATGATAAGCAAGTTGAAAACAAACACGCTCAACATGAGTAACAAAAAAAAAAAATCCCTCCTCCCCCCCACCCCTCCGGTCTGGTCTTTAAGGTCACTGAATGGGGACCAGTTCAGAGCAGGGCTCCTCACCAACACCACAAACAAGGTCTTCTGGGACACAACAGGGGTGGTGACCTGGCTCCAGACAGCAAATACACCAAGTCCAGGGGCAGGAGAGAGAACCCCTTTGCCCTGGTCTCCGGAGGCAGGGTCTCAGTTGGGAGAGCAAGAGAAAGCTCAATAAAGAAAACCCCACAGATGGCCTCTAGGAAGGCAGAGGAGGCTGCTGAAGATGAGGGTCGGACTGGAGAGAAAGCCTCCAGGAAGTTGGCTTTCTCTGGGGCCTCTGGCAGCCAGAGAGGCTGGGGGAGGCTGCGCACTCAAGGAGAAATGGAGTCTTTCCTTGCCTGTTCAGGATATCCAGGCATTGACTTAAGTCATTCCTGCTCAAAAGGCGAATCAAAAGGAAAAATCCAAAACAAAACTCTTAATATAGAAACACAGACGGGTCCCTCCAAGTGGCTCCTGTTTAAAAGGCCCAAAAGGGCTTGGAAGTGAAGAGCAGGCAGAAGGAAGGGTCCAGATGAAGGTCTTGAAGGCTGGGGAGTGGCCAGGGGATCTGGAGATATTCTAGGCCAGGGGAGAGGGGAATTAGGGGGCAGGATCAGGATAAGGGTGTACCTGTTCACTGGATGGTGCAACACTTGCACCCACAGGCCTCCTTCTGCTCAGTATTAGGGAGAATCTTGAGTTACTCCTCAGCTCGCTTCCTCTGAATTTCTCGAACCAGCTCATGGAAGGCTTGCTCCACACCTTGTCCAGTCTTGGCTGAGGTCTCCACATAAGGGAACCCGAAGCTCCTGGCCACCTCCTGGCCCATTGTGGGGTCCACCAGCCTGTTGGTCACGTCTACTTTGTTTGCCACCAACACCACGGGTACGCGGTCGGTGCCCTTGAGCCACTGCAGAATGTCCCAGAAGAAATTCACATTCTCAAAAGAGTAGAGGTCATTCACTGCATAGACCAAGAGGAATCCCTCTCCCCAGCTTATGGACTCATCCCTCAGATAATAAAATGCTCCATTGCCTGTGGTATCCATGATGTCCAGCTGACACTGCTCTTCGTCCACCATTGTATCCTTACTATAGAAATCTTGGGTCGTGGGGTCATACTCCGTCACAAAATGATTCCTACTAAACTGCATGATCAGTGCACTCTTGCCCACAGAACAGGTGCCCATCACCGCCAACTTATACATCTTGGTTGTGAGTCCGTCTGAATCACCGATGGAGGTATGGACACAAGAAGCCATGAGAACTGGAAAGGGCTCAAGTGGCCTCTAGTCACTTTCCAGGCTGCAAGGAAGAAGCTGCAAGAAGTCAGCCCATTTCACAGGAGGTCACTTCTCTGGCCTCCAGTTTTAATTCTTTGCCAAACCTCTTCCCCGCCCCCTTTCAGCTCTCTGGGCCCACCTGAACAAGGTTCAACCCTCCCCCCAGGGAAAGAACTTCAGATACTAAAAATCTCTGACTCCTCTGGTTCTTCTGACCAATTCCAAACCCATTAGAGCACGTGGGCTCCAGGCCCTCCCATTCTGTCCGGCTTCTCCAAGACACTCTCGGATTCACTGGCGCCCTTCTCAAACCCCCGACCGACCAGAAGACCCCGCGGTCAATTCCGAAGGTTCTAGGAGGCCAGAGAATGCTCATTATTTCTACAGGCCACGCTCCTCCACAGTAATGTAGCCCAAAGAGCTTCGGTTTGGGCGGCTGCCGGGTCTGCAGCTCCTGCATCAAAGGGGCCGAGAGTCCCTGGCCGGCTCGGCTGTAAACTGGGCTCCCCCATCTCAACCTGCATCTAAACCCAAAGTGTATGGGCTCAGGCAACTAAGGTGGGGGGAGGGAGGCGAGCCCAGCGGCACTGCCCGCACTAATCCGGCCCCACGAGGAGCCGAGCTCCGTCAATACCTCCCGCATTGATGCAGTCCAAGATGGCACTAACTTGGGATCCACGTGCCACCCACCCCATTGCTGTTAACTGAGACTGGGCTCAATGAGCACCCAGAACATCCCGCTAACATGAACTAATCAGCTGGCCTCTACATACCGTTTCGGAGCTGTAAAAATACCCAGTCAGGTCGCATTCAGGTATAGTCTTTAAGAGTTGTACAATAAGAAATGGAGTAGAGGTCCTCTTCCTGCTCAGTGCTAGGGCTCTAAAGAGTGATTTGGAGATCCCCGCCCCTAGGCCACAAAGACTCTGCGGAACCACGCCCCCACTCCTTTAGGGTGTGAGGAACTTCTTTCTTTTTGGAAGCTCCACCCTAAAAGCATTTGGGGAGCCCCACCGCTCAGTACAAGCGCCTTAGGGAACTCTTAGTCTACCCTTGCTGGAGCTTTGAGCGTCCCGTGTGGCCGTGTTTTAGGAGCTCAGGACACCCCACCCTTGGGAGTTTGGGGAAGCTCTACATGTACCACAAGGGTTATTGGCCCCAGCCTCACAATATAGCCTGGGGCCAGCATAGTTCTGCCCTTAGGATTCTGAGGTAAGGATGAAGGTCCAAGAGCCAGTGTTTCTGCACCAAAGGACAGTGCGCACTAAAGTCCTCAGTCCTGCAGGCCCCAGGGGAAAAAGAAAGCTTTGTCACCCTAGCTTTCTTTTGCCCAATCCGCACTTCACACCCTTAATCACCACTCTAAACCCCATTGTTAGAATCTGCACTCGTTCTCTGGCTATAATTTGTGGGCAAAAAGGCGTAAGAGAGAAATATTCAGAAATTGCTTTCTGTCCTAGGGAATGCATCCGTTCCCTTTATTTGACCTTGCTCACACATTGATATCTGGGACAGCGCTCAGGAATATCTTGGCTGTAAGTCATTGGTCTAAACCTAATTTCTGCCAAAATACTTTCCATTTTCCAAACTTTGACCATTCCAGACCATTCTTCTCCTACCAATAATTAAGTTCTCAGATTTATGCACCATTGCTTTGAGTGTGATTATTCGTGATCCTTCCTCCTCCAAGCTGTTCCCTTTCTGAATCAGTATCAGAAAATTTCAGTAATGGCTCGTTTCCACCCCCATTCAAGGCTTAGAAATCTAGGTCGAAGTTCAGGATTGGAAAGATCTCAGAAAACTTTGCAGATCTGCTTGAGGTTGGGGCATGGGACAGCCTTCACCCTCCAGGCTCTTCCTGCCCTCCAAGCTTGATTGATAAAAGGAAACCCAAGATCCTGGGGCTTGCTGTAGAAATTCCCAAGCCAGTTATTTTTCTTGGAGGTTCAAATCCAGTGCCCCCCTAGGCACTGTGGCAATTTCCATAAAGAATTCAAGGAGGGCACAATTGCTAACTTGGTTTCCAAGGAGAAAAACCACCTTGCTCTCTTGTTTACATCTTCTCTTTCCCTTTCCTAGGTGTTTCTCTTCCCTTTCCCCACCTCCACTCTCCTCCTCCCTTCAGTTCTCTCTCTTTTTCTGAAGGAACCGATTGTTTATGGAGCACCATGTGGGTTATCTACTCCGACTGCCTGGGGCTTTCTGCTATAAATAGGATGCTGATCTAGGGAGCCTTTCCCCTGCACATGGCTGGGAATTGTTTTACCCTGAAACATCAGAAGCGGTCCATGACCTGCCTGCACCCTAACTCGGGGATCCTTTTTGCGGATGAACAACCCTGGTCCTATAAATACTGGATCACCAGGCCACACATAGGCTGGATAGGAGAGAGCCGGCCTCTGGGAGAGGGAGAGGCCCCTTAGACCAGGCCCAGACTGGGGCTCACCTGGAAAAGCATCCTAGGGGATCGTTGAAGCAGCTTTGACTTTTACAGAGTACTTCACCAATTGTTCTTATCCTCTCAAACAAATGACTCAATAAAAAGTTTGACATTCAAAGTGTAACACTATAAATACATGTCGAGCAATTTGGCAAGCCCTCACATCAGAGATGCTCATCCTTGTTGAATAGCCTTGGGATCCACCTGGCACTCAACTCTCCCCTGTGACTCCAAGAAAATAGATCACCCTCACTGGCTCCCTTTCCCACTCTCCACAGCAGATCACCCAGACTTGCTCACTTCTCCTCAACCCTTTCATTGCTTCCCTCCCTCAACTCTCTCAACTAAGAACCTTATACTTCATTTTACAGAAAAAAAAATTAGGGTCATGTTCCATGAGCTCCCTCTTCTCTCCTCTTCCACATCTCCCATACCTTTTACCCACGTTTTTTACCTGCCCCTGCTATATAGAATGTCATGGGCCAGGATACCGGTGCTACTTGTCTGATGGAGCAGATTCAGATTCTTGGGATAAAGACTTGATACTTCTCTAACTTGTCAGGCCAGCTTAGTGTGACTAGAGTGAACTCTGTTTGACCTGAATGAACCCAGTAAAATTATGTAAAATCACCAAAAATGTCTCCATTAATCTGCAAACCCAAATGATCTTGCATCCACTCAGAGCAAGATAAGCTTTCTTGGGGAAAGTCACAACCCCAGGCAAGATGTCACATTTACTTGATACTTCCCTTCCTCATACATAAAATGGGTCTTCAAAAAATGACTTTCCACAGATCACTTATTCCCTGAGAATGATATTCCCGCCAAGAAAATCTTATTCTTGGAGAATAAGAAATTCTCCATTCAAGGGCAGAGAGGAAAGGAAAAAAGAGAAAGTACATTTAGAATTGTAGAATCTATTCTTTTATTTATTATTTACTTTAATAAACATAATTATTTCATATGTCCATAAATAATTCTCTGTTCATAATCTACTTCAAATAATTTCGCAAATATGTACAAGTTCATGTATGGAGTACTTCCATGGGGCAGAAGACAAAGCAGGCCATTATTTACTGAAGTCTTCCGAGTTAAACTCTCTACCGAAGGGATCTATCTCTTGCTCCCTTATTTTCTCTCCTCTCTCAGTACCAGTCACCCCCTACCAGGGGGGATTATACCAGGGCCTCTAAAGTCACATCGCCCCCAGGAAGGCGGCCTGGTCTGACAGCCGCTTAGCAGAGGAGCCAGCACCGACTCGATGGCAGGAGGAGCAACTTTTCAGGAGCCGGGGAAAGGGCAGAGGGAGCAGAGGAGACATCGGCAACAAGCTCCTGGACAAGTTCGGAGCCCCGGAGCTGCGGCCAATTGGGGTACACATACGGCAGGCCCACGGAGGCAGTGGTCCTGAGCACTGGGATAGAGGGGCTATAAAAGTGGACGGGGAAGCCTGGAGGGGGGTCGGGGGGGCCCCAAGTCCTGCAACTGGCGTTTCAGGCTCTTGCGGCGACTTTGGACCCAGGTTTTGATCTGAACTTGAGACAGCTGCATCCCGCCTGCCAATTTTCTCCTCTCTGCCGCGCCCAGTTAGTGCGGGCGTTTGGAGGAGCTCTCCAGAGTCCTGATCTGCTTGGTGGTGAAAGCTGTCCGAAGGGGCGGGGTTTCCGGGCCTGGGTCATGGCCGGACCCTTGGCCAGTCCGTAATGCCCACTCTGGAGAAATTTCCTCACCCAGGGACCTGGATTTGAAGGTGGAAAGACCTCCAACGGTGGAGGTGGCTCAGGTAGGTGTGGGGTCCCGGCACTTGTAGAGGGTGGTTCCGAGAGATCGGGACCTGAAAGAACCGTGTCTACCTCAAGGCCCCGCGGACCTCGGCCTTCCCTTCCAGCGGAGGCCTCAGAGTCACCGCGGTCGGGGTGTGAGGATTTCTGACTGCTCTGGGACAGCCATTCCCCAGAGAATGGGACTTTGTCATCTGGAGGAAGTTGGAAACACCGCAAATCTTTTATCCAGATACAGCCAACAATGGCTTCAACGATGGGCAAGAGCAGCTGCTTTATGAAATCCGTGCATAGAAGCCGGGGACTTTTCAATAATTGGCCTCGGAGCAGTTGGTTCAGCAAGGGGCTTGGCCATCCGAATATTACAAAGTGATTGCGGGTCCTGTTCTTCCCCACCCCTTTTGTTCCATCCCTCATCTCTCCCTTGGCTTTTCACTGATTTTTCTGGTAGCCACTAAGGAAGCCAAAGGGTGCCAGGGACCCCATACCCTTAGGTCTGAGCTAATAAATGACAACTGTGTCAACACCATTGTGCTGAGATGGTTATCCGCTCCCTGGCTCCAGAACTTCATATCTCACAAGATGTGCTGACATCAATCACCATCTGATATCGGACCCCTGGACTTATGACCCTCATCACAAGACCTCAGCCCCCTCCTCTATACCTTGTGCATTGTGTAACTGCATTCCTACATACGTGACATTCCTGAGCCACCCTATATAAGCTGAATTGTGTGCCTCAATAAACTGGAGCTGCTTTAAACCCCACTTGGCAGTTTCCCTCCTTTGTTCTTTGTTACCAGGCTTTTTGCCCTACAGGCTATGCCTTACAGGCTTTTTGCCCTACGGGCCTTTGCCTTACGGTGATGCTCCACTTCGAGACTCACGATTGACGACCTGCTAGACGGGTCAAAAGGGCCCTCCCCATATTGGGTGGTCTCACTCCCCAATTTTTCCAAGCATATTTCCTCCTATACCTAGCTCCTCTTTTTCTCCTCCCCTTGCTAGCCCTGATATGCCAGTGGATAGTAGCTTGTGAGAAGGTCCAGCAGACACATTTCATACCTTCTACTGAGCTAATTCTGCTTCCATTTCTTGGTCTTTTAGGCAGTTAGAACCATATATTCCTTTTAAAATTGTTTTTACTAAGCATTTCTGTGAGTCCACACCAGGGTTTGATAGTCAGGCTGGGGCTGAGCTGAGTGACACTCTACTTTCTCTCAGATGGCTTTCTGTTTAGGGACATTTATAATTCAAAACAGTTACAACTTTAAAGGATGACTTCTTCCCCTTCTAGAGAGGATTCACTGATTCTTTAGGTACCTAGACTTGGCAGTTTTCTCTCTCAATGGACACTCGTCTTTGCTATCTTTTTAAAGCCTTGTATACCACCAATCCTCAATGGGGGACCCTGCTCAGCAGGGGATGGAGCACATGTCTGCAGCTATGGCCAGCCCAGCGTGACTAGCTCTCCCTGTCTTTAAAATGCTGTTTTGCACTAACTTCAGAATTGTCACCCTCTCTCTTGTCAGTCTCTTGACTGCCCGAGGAAGCTCAACCCTGGATTTATAAGTCACCTAACAGACCCGGAGTTATAAATCACCTGGATGCTTTCCAATATTCTCTAAATGTATCGAAAGCATTAAGGACAAATTATTCTCTAACTTTTTTTCAAATCCCAGCTAAGTGTTTTCCCAGAAGTCTTTCCTAATCCCTCTTTTCCTTTGATGTGTATGCTTCCCTTTATCTGCTTTTTGTCATGTGTATAGTCTCACCTAGAAATGAGGTGGCTATTCTTTTAGTCATAACCCATGACCATGGACAGAGGCTAGCCACAGCCACAGGAACTTTTGACTTGTACCTTTCTTGCCAATTATCTTTGCTATGAAAACAGACTGCTGGTTATAGTGTGTGTGTGTGTGTGTGTGTGTGTGTGTGTGTACACATGTACATATAGGCATAGTACATATACACACATATAGGCAAGATCTAGTTTTACATATACACACACCTAGAAAATATATAATTTGTAGATAGATATTATTAGACATAACTGCATGCTTTCTTCCTGTTTAGACTGAACTGCTTGAGCAGGGAGTGGTTTGGGTTTTTTTCTTTTCTTTTGTTCTCCTTGTATCCTCAGGGTTTGGCAGGGTGACACATACTAAGCAATTATTAAAATGCTTGTTGATAAAATCAATTGTTCAGCTATGTTGCTTTGGATTCTTTTTTTTCTAAGACTAGAGTCCCCAAACATGGAGAAATGATTGAAACCAAAATTGCTATGAATAGTTTAATTTCATTTGAAGATAATAAATAAAATCCCTACATTATATATTATACACAAATGATAAGACAAGGAGAGGAGAAAATACTCCTATTAGATACTTCCCTCTTCTAATGAAAGCATATTATATTACTGAATCGGGATGGAGGAAACATGTGAGACAGAAAGCCAGTCTGATGAGAAATAGAAAGCTTTTGAGAAGTTTTGAAAAAGCTCCAACTCTAATCTTAATTCAATTAATTTCTAACTCTCAGAAAAAAAAAAACTCTTGACTGAGAAAACATGGCTGTTGTGTATGGTATTCCAGAAACTATTTTCCATGACTATTTTTATAGCGGTGGAGTGTGTAGCTGGGAAACAGTGGACTGGAGAAAAGTCTTTGCATCAAGTTTCTGTAATAAAGGTCTCTTTGAAAGTAACCAATTGAAATATATGAGAAAAGCAAATTCTGTAATTGATAAATTGTCAAGGAAATGGATGACCTAGAAGTTTTCAAAAGAAGAGAGCCCACTTCTCAATGGCCACATAAAAATGCATCCTCCTCCAAAATTTATCGGGGATTTAAAAATGCTCCAAGTCATTAAGAACTGGAAACATACAAACTAACTGCAAAATTCTACCTCAGTCAGATTGACAAAAGTAAATCAAAAAGGGAGAATATCAAATGTAGAAACCTGTCCCAGAGAACCTAACACAGTCACATACTTTTGGTGGTGCTATAAATTGGTCTAGCCAAAGTGTAAAGCAATTTGGAATGATCCCTAAAATGTCACTGAACTGTGAGTACTTTCTGACTCCCAAAGATAGCCACTGGCATGAAAAGCGGAAAATAACCCATATGCACAAAAATTATAGGAACTATAGTATAGAGTACTTATCAAATGGAGTTTAATTTTTAAACAAATCTTAGTATATGAATGCAATAGTGTATATGATGCAATATGATATTGTGTAAGAAGTACAAGATGGGTTATTTTAGAAAGACTTTTATGAATAAATAGCAAGTAAAGTAAGCAGAATAATTTGTATTAACAAAGAGAGTGAAGTGAGCAGAATAATTTTTAGTATAAAATATGGCTTTGCACAGACACGAAAATTTGAAAGATAGAAGAACTCCTATTAATAGCAACATGACCAATAATTATTCAAAATGACTGATTCAAGATTGAAACTTTTTTTTTCTTTTTACACATTGACAAAGTTGGAATTTTCTGAATGTGTAGCTTTCTTATTCCTTTCCCTATATCGTTTTGAGGAGAAGGAACATTGTGGTGATCAGTGATCCGGCTCCTCTTCCTCCAAATGAAAACCCATGAGAACAGAAGGACAGCCAGAAGGAATTACAGATAAAAAGGACAACTTATAAAAATATGCGTTAAATTTATTATAGTTTAAGTAAAAGAGCAAGCTCTGCAAAGAGTCTTTGTTTCAAGACAGTCTAATTCTCCTTCAGCACATAGAAAAGTATTTGGGAGACACCTCAGAAGTGTGCCTTCATTGACCTTTAAAGCCCTTGGTGGCTTGAGAAAGTCCTCAAAGTCTTAAGAGGAGACCCCAAATTTTTGCAAACTCCTGGCTCAGGAGACATGATTTTCACTCAGAAGTTAAAGTTGTTTCAATATCCAATAGCCAAGAGAGCTAAGCTGAGCTGAGCTGGGCTCAGAACTCCACATAAAGGCTATCCCTTGGTAAAGAATATTAACCCGATTTCAGTGATCCCTGGGTAGCAAAGGAATGCCTTCATTAAGCAGGTGATCTGAGCAATGCAAAAAAAAGAACAGTTGTACCTCAGAGTTGAACACTTCTCTTTTATTCCCAGAACAGACCAAGCACATGAAAGCCTACAACTATAAACTCATGTTACATTGTGCTGGTGGGCTTAATCCTCACCAAGGCGGTCCTACTCCCTCATCTCTGTAATGGACCCGACTTCCAAATGCTTCCTTCAACATTCTCAGGTGAGGGACTGATTGTGTAAAGTTGTTGCAGATGGGAGGAAGCCACTGGAGAAGGGAGTTCCTGGGAGCCTATAAAGCTTCTTGCTTTGTTGCTAAGATGAGTTAGAGGGAGAATTTCTTCCCAGAAACATGTGCGGGAGGGATTGGCTTTTTGCTATTTTACTGCTTGCACCAAGTATTAGGTATGGGGAAGAAAGATTTCCTCTTTCTTTTATTACTGAGTTAGATGTTCTTTAACCTTTTTCCTTCAAGTCTCACTTGGAACTCCACCCAAACGGGTTTGGGGTCTCTCCTCTGGATATCTCAAGCAAAATTCTCCCTCTCTTTTCTCTGAGAACAAACGTTTCTTTGGAAGGCCAGGGAGGAGAAGTGGAGATAAAACTCAGACAGAACAGAGATGGGGATTATTCTTTGTTCCTGAATTTCCAGCTCAGTGTGTATTGGTCTAGCAGATGTTTTGAGAGCTGTGGGTATGTGAAGGGAGTTGCAATAATTAGGCAAGCTCCTTTTCCTTTCTAGACCCCAGAATTTCTCACTTCCCAAAGGAGAGTGTTGAAGTAGGTGGTCTTCAGGAACATTTCCTTCTCCCTCCCCAAATGCTAGTTCAAGCACAACCTTAATCCAAGAGTTATTTTGTTATGCCACAGTTCTCTTTAACTGTCCTGACTCAGTTTCCTTGTACAAGTTTCCCTTGTCTCAGTCTCCTAATTACTCCCCTAAGCTGTAAATCTCCCTCTGGTCCACGAAGGCTGAGGACCAATTAGTCTAAGGTTATAAATTGTTAGCCCAAGCAAGATAAACAAGAGAGTAGACTTCCTGATTATCTTCTGTCCTTGAGAATTTACAACATCCCTCTAAAATATTCCAAGATATTTCACTAACATCTTTATCTCTGGGTATTCAGACATCCTGTCTCTGGGTTCCTTTTTGATTCATAGCCTTTTCCAACTGGGCTTTCCCGCTCTTTCCTACTCTTTCCCTCTTCTTTGTCTCTAAAAGGTATATAAAGGTTAGAGATTCTCCATTCATTGCTGGAGAATGGCGGCTGGCGGTGGATGCTGGAGGCTGGATTCTTTGAGATGATAGTCTCCTCCAGACCTGGGACCAACATGAATTCCTTGGTCCCAGTATATTTTTATCTCTGTCTGACTGGATAATTTGAGACGAGAGTCCTGTCCAGTCAATCTTACTCTCCCATTAATAAAATATTAAAAACTCTCTAATCTCTCTCCTGCCTCAGTTTCTCTGGCATTACAATTTAAATGTCAACTGATCCAGCTGATTGAGCGGGATGGGTGAGTAGGAGTGAAAGGTTAACATCAGGGCTATTCAAGAACTCTCTTTTCCTTGTTTCTCTTTGAGTTGATGACTTTAATTAGAGAAGGCAGGTAAAGGAGATTGTTTGGATTTTGAACCTCCACTTTAAAAAGCTATTAGGTGAGTTAGATAATCTAGTACAATTGTGTTTTTGTAGCTGAGAAGGAAGGTGAAGGGATTGGGTAAGATCACACAACTGGATAAGACCAGGGATCTCAACCCAGAGACCTTTAGTAAAAATCCAGCATACCTATCTCTATATCGTTTTAATTCCTTAATCCTCAATTATTGAAGAAGCCCCCCCCCCCTCTCCTTAGCACCCAGTGCCTATGAGGGCAGATTCAAACCAAGAGCTGGTTTAGTCAGATCAGAAGGATCTTAACTAGGGATTCTGCTTCCTGAAGTGTCTCTGAGTGTCCTGTGAGATGTTAAGGGGAGGGAGACACTAGTCCTCAGTTATCAGAAAAGATAGTGGCCACCTAATCCTGGCCCTGCTAATTTAGCCAAGCTAATTAAGGGAAGCTCATCTGCCTCTAGGATCTACTTAACCCCTGATAACTGAGAGATAAAAGCCAATATCCCCACAATTTATGAGCTCTCCATTCCCTTGGTGCAGGAAACTTCTTGTATGGAGACTCCATCACCTCAGGCACAAACTGATTATACTTCTGGCTTAGTTTAATGGCTGCTAGATGATGTAGTACCTAAGAGCACTGGGCCTGGTGAAGACCCGCCTTTCTGAGTTTTAAATCCAGTCTCAGACACTTTGTTAGTTTCTGCAAGACCATCAAGGTAGGACAGTGGATACGGCACTCAGGAAGACCTGAGGTCAAATCTGGCCTCAGGCACTTAATAATTCCTAGCTCTGTGACCCAGGGCAAGTCACTTAACCCCAGTTACCTCAGGAAAAAGAAGATGACTATGCCAGTTGAATGCAAATTCTGAACCTATAATAATCCTACAGTCCTGGGCAGCCAAGATGTTGTGATCATTAGAACCATTTCAAAGACTGAACTGCTTTAAGTGGAAAGAGACAGAGTTCTGTCTCTTGGGAGGTTTCTAGTAAAGCTAGAGGGCTACTTTTCCCCACAGGCTGTAAAATACAGGGATTCTTGTCCAAGTGCTACTTGGACTGGGTAGCCACAAAGGCACTTCCAACTGAGAGATGCTGTAAAACTCAGGCTTGGTCCATGTGTCTTCTTGCAGACCACTTTTTGGTTGTGGGGAGCTCTGAAGGACACTTACCGCCTCTGTTCCTCCTTTCTACCTGCAGCCTACTTGAGCACAGAACAGAAAAATGCAAACACATGTACAGGCCAAAGTCCATGCTTAGAGAGCTCCCCAGCACTGCTTGTGTGGGAGAGAGGAGACAGTAAGGATCATCTGCCCCTAAGCAAAAAAGGCTCAGATTCAGTAACTTAAAATTGATGCAAGAGTTATTTCTATCAGGCATTCTGTGACAACACCAAGTAAAGCACATGATTTTATTTACTGTATCTATGACAAAGATGAGAAAGAAACTACTTGGCTTGTGAGATGCACCTAATATTTGCACAGCACTTGAGTCCTGGGTGAGCCGTGTCAGGTGTGGTTTGGGTGAGTCACAAACTCTTTGTGAAATAAGTCAATCGGATTAAATGATCTAAAACTTACGTTCTATATCCAAAAGAAAATAAAAGTATGATGGGGAAGGAAGTAGGAGATGAAAAAGACTGACAAAAATATCAGTCATGAATATTTTTATTTGAAATGTGTAAGAATAAACTACAACAAGGCTTAACTTATTTACCTAGAGCCTGTGAAAGTAACAAGAGCTAACTGGAAAGCAGAGTGGCCAAGTGGTTCCCACCTTTAGAGAAAAGTGAAGCAATTGTGGCAGCACTTAGCACAGTACCTGGCACATAATATGTAGAGTGACTGACCAAGAGGTGGAAAGAATCTACTGCTTGACACTCTCACACAGCTCTGCCTTGCTTCCATGGGCTCTCTCTCTATCCCTGCCTGGCCACAGAGGCCAAGAAGACTCCTAGCTCTTCTGCTTCTATCCTTCCTGGGGGCTAAGCATTCTCTCCAAATGGTCTCCAGAATATTAGGGAAAAAAAGGTCACGATATCAAGGAAAACAACTGGGATGAAATAACAAAGGAAGGTAGTCTAGCACTATCAGATCTCATCAAAACCATCTGGTATTGACCAAGAAATAGTGAATCAGAGAAGGAAATAGGTACATAAGTTATAATAGTCAAAGACTATAGTTCTCTACTGTTTGATGAACCTAAAGACTTCAGGGATAAGAACTCACTATTTGACAAAACTGGGAAAACTTGGGGGGGGGGGAATTGGACACAAACTATGTATAGACCAGTATCTCTTACTTTATGCTAAGATAAGATCTGAATGGCCATGTGATCTAGAGATAAAGGGGGATAAGGAAATTAGAAGAGCAAAGAATAGTCTATCTATCAAAGTTATGGGAAGAGGGAATATTTTTGATCAAACAGAGAGAACATTACAACATGCAAAATAAATCATCTTGATTAAATCAAATTTAAAAAGCTTTTATACAAACCAAACCAAATACTACCAAGACTAGAAGGAAAGCAGAAAGCTGGAAAACAATCTTTACAGTAAGAACCTCCAAGAAAGCCTTATTAGTGAACTATGAGCCAAATTTATTAGAATAAAATTTACTCCCCAATAGATAAATCAAAGGATATGAGCAGGCAGATTTCAAATGAAATAATCAAAGCTTTCTCTAGACAAATGAAGAAGTGCTCCAAATCACTTGATTAAAGAAATGCAAATTAAAACAACTCTGAGAGACCACCTCACCCCTATCAGATTGGTCAATATGACAAAAAAGGAAAGTGATAAATGTTGAAGACAGGGAAAATTGAAACACCTAATGTAGTGTGGGAGTCCTGAACTGATCCAACCATTCTTAGAGTTATTTGGAGCTGTGCCCAAAGAGCAACCAACAGTGCATATACTTTGGGTGATACCACTACTAGGTCTGTATCCCAAAGAGATCACACAAAAAGGAAAGGACATGAATACATAAATATATATGCATGTGCAAAAATATTTATAGCAGTCCTTTTTGGGGTGGGAAAATATTGGGAATTGAGGGGAAGCCCATTAATTGGGGAATGGCTGAATAAGTTGTGGTATAGGAATATAAAGGAACATTATTGTGCACTAAGAAATGAAAAACCTGGAAAGACTTGTACAAACTGATACAAAGTGAAATGAGCAGAACCAGGAAAACACTGTGCACAGCATCAGTAACATTATATGATAATCAAGTATGAATAACTGCTCTTTTCAGCCACAAAATGATCTTAGACAAGTGCAAACAACTCATGAAAGAAAATGCTAGCCATATCCAGATAAGGAACTGACAGACTCTGAATGCAAAGAAGCACTTTTTTGTTTTCCCATTTTTTTCCTTTTGCTCAGGTTCTTCTTTCACACTGTGACTAATGTTGAATTGTGTCTTACATGATAGCTCAGGTATAAACTAGATCAAACTACATCCCTTCTTCAGAAGAGGGGAGAGGAAAGAAGAAACGACATAATTTGGGAATTCAAAATCTTTTAAAAACAAATGCTGAAAAGGAAGGTGGCCTAGCCATACCAGACCTAATCCCATATTTATTAAGAGGCAGTCTTCAAAATCATTCGATGTACTAAGAGTAGAGAATTAGTGGAATAGATTAAGTATACACGACACAATGATTAATGATTATAGTGACCAAGAGTTTGATTAAACCCAAAGACGCCAGTTTCTGAGATGAGAGCTCTCTATTTGACAAAAAAAATTTCTAGGAAAATTGGAAAATAATATGGCAGAAGCTAGGCCTTGAATAACATCTGTAATGCCAGAGAAACTGAGGCAAGATAGAGATTAGAGAGTTTTTAATATTTTATTAATTGGAGAGAATGATTGATTGGACAGGACTCTCATCTCAAAGTATCTAATGGTGAATGAGAGTTCTCAATGACATATATACCCACATGGCTCAGCTACAGGGGTAGGCCAAAGCAGGGGCGGAGTCGGAACATTGAGAGCGGGAACGGACTATCAATCTGGTTCTGACAAGATGGGGAAACTAGAAAGCCAGAGTCAGGATGTCTGAATAAACAGAAGTAAAGATGTCAATAAGGTATCCCAGATAGAGGGGGTAGGCCATAAATTCTTGAGGACAGAAGGAGTTGGGATCCAGGAAGTCTGAATTCCCCTTTATCTTGAGACTCAGATGGATAATTTATAACCTTAGAGTAAATGGTCCTCAGTCTTAATGAACCAGAGTGGGGTTTTACTACTAAGGGGACTGAGGCTAGACCAATTTAGGGAAACAGAAGCTGGACCAATTAGAGAACTGTGGCACAACACATCTAACACCCTGAACCAACATAAGGTCAAAATTGGTTCATGATTTGGACATAAAGCGAGATTATAGGGAAATTAGGAGAACAAGGAATAGTCTTTGTCGAATCTTTAGAGAAGGAAGAATATTTTGGACAAAGAAGAATTAGAGAACATTATGATATGGAAAATGAGCATTTTTTGATTTTTAAGATAAAAATGAGGTGGGGGGAGAGGAAAGAGAAATGAAAACTACATAAAATGATGGGGGAATGATAGACGATATAGAACTGATATCCAATAATTGATCAATGATATTAATACATTATTAGTTAATATAGAGTTGACAGATTCAGATATAAATATTATGACACCTGATGGCTAGATGATAGCCATCTACCAGTGATCTAGGGATCACTGTCATCTAATTGAACTGAGGTTCCTAGACTTAAGACTCTCTCTAATGGTAGAGTTACGAGGGACCTAAGAGTCTAGACCAACCCTCCCCTTCTCCACCACATCTTACTGGTGAGAAAGCCGAAGTCTAAGGTTCCACAGCTAAAACACCCATGCCTTCCTCACTCCTAAACCCAACTCTCCCTCCACTAGGCTATATTGCCTTCATGTGATTCCTACCCTAAGCATATCAACCGATGAGAAACTACCAAAAACACACTTTTATTTGTAAGAAATCCCAGAAAAAGAAAAACAAAAGACTTTGAATCCAAGTGTGAAGGAAGTCTCTTTAAAATGAATTCCTCTTCCTACTCAATCCCTCCCCCAAACAGTTAACTTTAAAATCCTTAATGATTTTAACTGAAACAGGAGAATCACCCACTGCCCTTTTCACCATAAATCCTGAGGTACAAAGATATCCCTGTCAGAAGGCTCCTAAGCAGACTCTCACCTGATCTAAAGCTGTGAGGTATTGGCTCAGAACATTTACAGCCAAGCCCCTCCACTCCATTTCTCTGGGAGACAATTAAAGTAATGCAACTTGCAACGTCTAAAGGGTTTTATCTGGCTGCTAAAACAGAAATTATAATTTTAATGGCACTTAAGCCTAAAGGCATTATGCTGGTAGGAGGCAGCCCCATTCCACCCAAACCCCTCACTGCTATTGAAAGTGCTCCAGAGGCAAGTAGATGGCACAGCAGCTAGAGCACCAGCCCCCAATGCAGGAAGACCAATGTCAAATCTTGTATGAGACATCCTGGGCAAGCCACTTAACCCCAATTGCCTCAGCAAAAAAAGAAAGAAAGGGGAAAAAAAAAACAAGAAAACAAACAAAAAAAAAAAAAAGAGTGCTCCAGATGATATGCAAATTGAGAACAAGTACACACAATCCATGTGAGTAACCAAAAAAAAAAAAAAAACCACATATCCCCCAAGTCTGACCTTGAGGGTCACTGAATGGGGACCAGTTCGGAGCAGGGCTTCTCACCAACACCACAAACAAGGTCTTCTGGGCCAACAACAGGTGGTGTCCTGGCTCCAGACAGCAGATACACCAAGTCCAGGAGCAGGAGGGAGAATCATGAGGGAGAATCACTTGTGCCCTTGTCTCCAGAGGCAGAGTCCCAGTTGGGGGAGCAGGGGAAAGCCCAATAAAGAAAATCCCACACACAGCTCCAGGAAGGCTGAGGAAGCTGCAGCAGATTAGGGCCAGACTAGACAGAAAGCCTCCCAGGAGCTGGCTGTCTCTGGGGCATCTGGCCAGGGGAGGCTGAGCACCGGGGAAGGAATGGAGTCTTTTCTTGCCTATTGAGATACCCAGGTAGTGAGGTAGTCATTCCTGCTCAAAAGGGGAAACAAAAGCAAAAATCCAACACAACTCTCTTTACAGAGAAATGCAGACAGGTCCCTCCAAGAGGCTCCTGGAGAAATCCTGAAAATGCCCAAAAGGGCTTGGCAGTGAAGAGCAGCAGAAGGAAGGGTCCAGATGAAAGTCTTGAAAGATAGGGAGTGACTGGAGGCTTTGGAGGTATTCTAGGCCAGGTGAGAGGGGAATTAGGGGGCAGGATCAGGGTAAGAGTGTACCTGCTCACTGGATTGTGCAACACTTGCACCTACAGGCCTCCCTCTGCTCAGTATTGGGGTGACTCTTGAGCTCCTCCTCAGCTCGCAGCCTCCGAATTTCACGAACCAGCTCATGGAAGGCTTGCTCCACACCATGTTCAGTCTTGGCTGATGTCTCCACATAAGGGACTCCAAATCTCCTGGCCACCTCCTGGCCCAATGTGGGGTCCACTAGTCTGTCGGACAAGTCGACTTTGTTGGCCACCAACACCACGGGTAGACGGTCAGTGCCCTTGACTCTCCGCAGATAGTGCCAAAAGAAATTCACATTCTGAAAAGAGTGGGGGTCATTCACTGCATAGACCAAGAGGAAGCCCTCTCCCCAGCGTGCGTTCTGGTTCCTCAGAGGGTAAAACTGTTCATTGCCCGTGGTATCCACGATGTCCAGATGGCACGGCTCTTCATCTACCACTGAGTGCATAAGGTAGGAATCTTGGATGGTGGGGTCATACTCAGTCACAAAATGATTCTCAGTAAACTGAATGGTCAGTGCAGTCTTGCCCACACAACAGGCACCCATCACCACCAACTTATACATCTTGGTTCTGCTTCTGTCTGGATCACCTATGGAGGTATGGGCACAAGAAGCCATGAGAACTGAAAAGGGCTTAAGTGGAATCTAATCACTTTACAGGCTGCAAGAAATCAGCCCATTACACAGGAGGTCACCTTCCAGAAGGAAAACTTTCCTCCTGCCTCCAGCCTCAGTGACAGAACTTTAGATACGGGAAATCTCTGAATCCCCTGGCTCTTCTGGCCAATTCCAAACCCATTAGAACATGTGGGCTCCAGGCCCTTCTATTCTGGCTGACCTCTCCAGGACAACTCTCTTATTTACTGGGGCCCTTCTCAAACCCCGGGACCCAGAAGACCCCGGGGTCAATTCGGAAGGATCTTAGGAGGCAAGAATAGTGCTAACTATGTCTGCAAGCCATGCGCCTCCACAGTAACGTAGCCCAAATGGGTTGGGCTTGGGCAGCTGCAGGGTCTGCAGCTCCTGCATCGAAGGTGCCGAGAGTCTCTGGCTGGCTTGGCTGCAAACTGGGCTCCCCCATCTGAACCTGCAATGATACAACCTAAAGTGTGTGGGCTCGGGTAGCTAAGCTGGGGACAGGGGAGGCGAGCCCAGCGGCACTGCCCGCACTAATCCGGCCCCATGAGGAGCCGAGCTCGATCAATGCCTCCCGCATTAATGCAGTCCAAGATGGCACTAACTTGGGGTCTACTTGCCACCCACCCCATTGCTGTTAACTGAGAGCTGGCCTCTACATACCCTTTCGGAACTGTAAAGTTACCTCTTCAGTTCGCATTCAGATCTAGTCTTTAAGGGCGGAACTCCTCAGAAGCAGAGAAGTAGAGGCCCCCCTCCTGCGTACTGCCAGGGCTTGTGAGAACCCCAGGTGATTTGGAGAACCCCGCCCCTATGCAACAAAGACTCCCCGGAACCACACGCCCACTCTTTCGGGATGGGAGTAATTTACTTCATTTTGAAAGCTCCACCCCCAAAGGATTTGGGGAGCCCCACCCCTCACTGCAAGCACCTCAGGGAACGCTAGCCTACCCTTGACCGAGCTTTGAGCATCCCGCGTGGCCGTGTTTTGGGAGCTCAGGACACCCCACCCTTAGGAGTTCGGGGAAGCCCTACAAGTACCACAAGCGTTATTGGCCCCAGCCCCACGATGTAGCCTGGGGCCAGGGTAATTCTGCCCCTGAGATTCTGAGGTAAGCAGGAAGGTCCAAGAGCCAGTGCTTCTGCACCAAAAGATAGTGCGTGCTAAAGTCCTCCGTCCTGCAGGCCCAAGGGGAAAAAAGCAGGCTTTGTCACTCTGGCTTTCCTTTGCCTAATCCGCACTTTAAACCCCACTCATTCCCGGAACTCCTCATGGTCACTCCTCTTTCTGTTTGCACCTCCAAATTTCATTGTTCCCTCCATCCTTCCCCAGAATGACTCTGGGCAACCTCGCCTTTTCCTTGCAGCCACAGCCGCCTGCGAGTCCGCAGTCCCTCCCCACTTTCAGCTTGTTTTCCGATCTCCTTAAACTTCAGGCAGACTTGTTTCACGTTGTTTTCCTGGCCCGTGCCAAACCTCTTTGAGTGGGTCCTTCCTCAGAACTCCAGAGCAAGACTTGTTTGGCCTTTGCTTTAGATTGGAAAACAAACCTGGAGAATAAAAATGTGCAAGTGATACCCTCACGGTTATTTTATTACTTTGAGGGTCTGAAAGAGCTGTGAGATCCATCATGTCATTTCACAGAATTTTGGATTGGGTAATGACGACAATGACGGCAACAACGATAACAACAGACATTTGTATAGAACTTTAAGGCTCATAAAACATAGAGATCATTCACTCTAACTCCTTTACATTCACTTTGCCTTGTGCAGGTATATAGCTGCATGAGCACAAAGCTATTTAGTTATAAGAAATCAAGTTATTCTCCAATTGATAAATGGTCAAAGGATATAAACAGACAGTTCTCAGATGAAGAAATTGAAACTATTTCTAGCCATATGAAAAGATGCTCCAAGTCATTACTAATCAGAGAAATGCAAATTAAAACAACTCTGAGATACCACTACACACCTGTCATATTGGCTAGAGTGACAGGGAAAGATAATGTGGAATGTTGGAGGGGATGTGGGAAAACAGGGACACTGATACATTGTTGGTGGAATTGTGAACACATCCAGCCATTCTGGAGAGCGATTTGGAACTATGCTCAAAAAGTTATCAAACTGTGTATACCCTTTGATCCAGCAGTGTCTCTACGGGGCTTATATGTCAAAGAGATACTAAAGAAGGGAAAGGGACCTGTATGTGCCAAAATGTTTGTGGCAGCCCTGTTTGTAGTGGCTAGAAGCTGGAAAATGAAAGGATGCCCATCCATTGGAGAATGGTTGAGTAAATTGCTGTACATGAATGTTATGGAATATTATTGTTCTGTAAGGAATGACCAGCAGGATGAATACAGAGAGGACTGCGAGATTTACATGAACTGATGATAAGTGAAACGAGTAGAACCAGGAGATCATTATATACCTCAACAACGATACTGTTTGAGGCTGTATTCTGATGGAAGTGGATCTCTTTAATAAAGAGAGCTTTAATTGATCAAAGATGGACAGAAGCAACTACACCCAAAGAAAGAACACTGGGAAATGAATATAAACTGCTTGCATTTTTGTTTTTCTTCCTGGGTTATTTCTACCTTCTGAATTCAATTCTCCCTGTGCAACAAGAAAACTGTTCAGTTCTGCACACATATTATCTAGGATATACTGTAACCTATTCAACATGTAAAGGACTGCTTGCCATCTAGGAGAGGCGGTGGGGCGGGGGGATCAGAATAGAAGTGAATGCAAGGGATAATGCTGTAAAAAATTACCCTGGCATTGGTTCTATCAATAAAAAGTTACTTAAAAAAAAGAAAATGTGGTGCTAAAATATTTTAACAATTTTAAACAATCTCCTGTTTCAAAGATTTGCAGCAGGGAAAATAAAGTTTGAGGTTTCCAAAAAAAAAAAAAAAAAGAAAGAAAAGAAAAAAGAAAAAGAAATGAGGCCTTTATCAGAACCTTTGACTGTAAAAATGGCAAACTTTTTTTTAATAACTCTTTTCCTTTTTAAGAGAATTTGCTGAAGAAGCAGCTTCAAGTTCTTCCCCATTTCACTCAGTTTTCTTAAGTTTATATTCAATATTCTGGAAATGAAGTACATGATGAGTCTCTTCAGCATTAAAGCTGGGTCAAATTCCGGAGGAAAATCCAGTTGGTCTCCTTTTCTCTGTATTGGAGCAGCAGTGACTTAGAGTGGCCTGGCTCTTAGAGAAGAGCACAATTATAGATCCTAGACATTGTACTGTAGATTCCAGGTGACTGGCTGTGGGGAACACTGAATCATAACAACTTGGATTGTCTTCCTCATTTCCTAGTGCACTATCCAGGATGGATAAGAAGCTCACAGAGTTTTGACTGTCACAGATGCCTCAGGGAACACAAGGGACCGTTGTGGATTGTATCTCTCCATCCCTATCCCAACTTCAGAATAAGTTAAGTAGAAAGCCAGAGATGAAATTCATGTCTTAAATCCTAAAAAAAAAATGAACAATAATAATGTCAAGTACTATATCTAGTCCAGTGGCCTAAATTAAAGAGCATTGTTGTATTGGTATTGAACTTGTCCATACTCACATTTTTAGATACTTGAATGGATCTGGGATTTCATGATTCAAGGTTTCCCTCCAACAATGACGATGTATGCTAACCCCTATGTCTATCCTATTGCACTCTTTCACATTTTCCTAAATTCAGAGTTGGGGAGATTCAAGGGAAGCCTTAGAACCCTTCCTCTAACTATCATCTCTCCTTTTTTTTCTACATCACTAGTCATTTTTGCATTCCGGTTACGTGATTCCTTGCTTCCATGTCTTGTTATTTAACAGCAACAATAGCAAAATATCAGTATGGGAATGATAGGTCTTTGCTATTATGGGAGAGGCTCAGGACTAATTTTATTATAAAAGCTTTTCTCTTTCCTAAATAAAAAGAAGATAATAAGCCTCTTTCAAACTCCAGATTTGAAGCTGTTGTGCTTTGTATGTCCAGGAAGCAGAAGCACTTTGGGCTCCATTCAAATGTAAATGCACATGAAAGCTACACAATCCACTGTTGAAGGAAGCTCTTAGCTTTCCTGTGAGGACGGCACAGTGAACTAAGAGTGATTACAGGTGCTATCTGTGAGTCCCTAACATTCTATTCCCCACCAAGTGCAGCCTCTGGAGAACACCAACATTGGCAAAGAACTTTCCCCTTCAGCTGGGGTTTGCTCCTGGATCCCCACTCCCCAATCATGGGTCAAATTCTCTCCTTGTTTTATGTCTACTTATTAGCAGAGTCATTAGACATAGCAATTTCTGAGTTTTCTTCACTTAATCTTGAATGACTTTGATTTTGGGTTGGAGCCCATGGAGGCTAGAAAAGATCTAAGGGGGTATTTGGTTCTGTTGAAACAAATGCTATTTGTGGGATGGGAAAGAGCTATAGAATATTCTTGTGAAAACTTGCCTACTCTCCTCTAAACAATGATCTCCTTGAAGACTCTATCCATGCAGAAATGAATCCCTGCAAGACTTTGTTTAGATAGAAGAGCTCTGGGACAAAATGCCCAGTCATTCTTGCTGGATTTGGCATTAAGAAGGCCTGAAATGTTCTCTATGGCTTTGAGATCTTCTCCTCTTTCAGATAACTTGTATGTCAGGACCTTACTGCCCACACCATCTTAAGCCAAGATTGGCCATGTTCCCACTCTATGCTGATGGGCCCTAGGAAAAAAGGCTCAGTCAGTTTGGTGGCCCTTTTTCTCCTAAGACCATTCCCACAGTGGGGAATACTACTGTTTATTCTCTCTTTCTTGTTTGTTTCTTATCCCCTAAGCCTTTGTCTGCTCCTGGTGGAGAAAAATCCAGCTTGGGATGTACTTGCTTCTCTCTCCTGCCTCTAAGTCATCTACAAGGAAGGGAATTCCCTCCCAGAGAAAAGGTAACAAGATAAATCTTCATAGGGAATGCTTTCACACATTTTTCCTATCCCCTCTGATCCTTCACTCCAGCCCTGTCCAGGAAGACAGAAACACACCTACTTTCTTGGTTTGCCTGGTAATTCCCAACCACCAAGTGTTAAGCTTAAAAGAGGAAATATGATAGAAAGAACCTTGGGCTCTATACTGGCTAAGCTGGATGTTTCAGGGAATCCATGGAGAACCTGATGGTTGTTCACAAGAAAAACTTTGACATAGCAGAGAAGGCGCTTTGATGGAAGAAGAATCTGAGAGTTCCCCGCTGAATCTCTCCGAATAAATCCTAGCTAAGGCTCCTAGCTTATGTGCTCTATACTGAGTATAAACCAATCATTGTTATATCACTAGGAAACCATTATTTGATGTAAGATTAAATCTATCATACCGAACCATGCTAAACTACATAACTATTGTCTCTATCAATTCCACTGACATAGTATCTTGTAAGAATCCTTTCAAGTTCAGAGTTCTGGCCCAACCGTTGTCTAAAACCTTACACTAATTGTATGTTTTTTAAAACCTTACACTGTTTGCCTTATATTGGTTGTAGTCTGAAGCCTTACATGGTTTGTATGTGGCATAAAACCTAACATTGTGTATGTTATCTAAAACTTTACACTGATTATATGTGGTCTAAAACCTTTCATTGACGGCATGAGAAAACGGGATGAATTAGCTGGGATTTCAGAAGAGAAGCTTTAGGTTGAGGAGGATAGGAAAGGCTTCTTGCAGGAGGTCGGACTCCCCTACAACTTGAAGGAGCCAGAGAAACAGAGGGGGTATGGGAGGGAGGGCATTCTGGCCACAGGGCACAGCTACTACAGAAGGCCAGGAGCCTGGAGGCAGAGTGTGATGTACAGGAACAGCAAGGGGCCATTTTCACTGCATCAGAGAATTACGGAGTTGGGGGGGGGGAAGAAGGCTGAGATAAGACTGAAAAGTGAGAGAGGAGCTAGGTCATAAGGAGCTTTAAAAGCCAAAGAGACGACCCCCCCCCCCAAACAGGAACAAAGTTGTAGTTTTCCAGCTCTATGTTATTAAACAATACTGGGAACTTTTTGTAAACCCAACGAGGTGGTCTTCTGGACATATAGCCCAAGTCCAGGGGGTCTTGCAGAGCAGGGCAAGCGTTTCTCACCCACCGTCCATGGCTCAGCTCAAACCAGTCCCCGTTTCTTTCTGAAGGAAGATAAAGATACTGGCAATTGCCCCAGAGCGCCTGGCCATGCGACTTGATAGTCCCGCCTGTCATTTTGCTGCTAAGTCCGAGCAAAGAGCCTTTTGTTGAGCCCGGACTCGGGAAGACTAGAATGCAGATCCGACCTCTGCGGTGATCCTGAGCGAGTCACTTTTGCTGTTTGCCTCAGTTTCCTCATGTGGAAAATGGGAATAATAAAAAGCAAGTACCTCCTAGGGTGGTTGTGAGGATCAGAAAAGCCAGTATTTATAAGGCACTGGCGCAGTGTCTGGCCCTTAGTGAGGGGGATCCTTATCGGATATTTTCTCCTGAAGGGAACAGTCTGTGCGGTTGATTGAACAGGGCGGTGGGAGGCTCAGACCTGAGGTTCAGAAAGGTCAGAGGTGACCTGGGGAGGAGGGAGACTTCAGAGAGACAGACCACTGTGCCCCCCACCCCCCAGCAGGTGTAATAACAGCCCAGGTAGGAGAGAAGGAGGGGGGCAGGGTCAGAGTCAGAGGAGAGAGGGCAGAGGGCAGAGAGCGACCTTGGGACCTCCGGGGCGCCGGGAACGGGGAGAGGAGCCCGGCGTTAGTGAGCTGAAGGAGGAGAGTGGGACCCGACAACTGACAAGGGAAGGAAGCTTGGGGGAGGGAGACGTTCTTCCCCCGTGGTGCTGGAGCCCCTTTCAAACCGAGATTCTCCATTTGTACGGAGAAAGGATTACACAGAAACAGGCAGGGGAGGGGAGGCGGGGGCAGACAAAAGAGAGGCTGGAGGAGGACAGGAGTGGTCGCGAACGAAGCGGAGGCTTGCGGCTCCCCATCCGCTCGCTCTGCCTGAGTCCTACAAGGAGCCGCGGCCGCCCCTCTGAGCCTGCGCCGCCGCGGCCGCCCCTCTGAGCCTGCGCCGCCGCGGCCGCCCCTCTGAGCCTGCGCCGCCGCGGCCGCCCCTCTGAGCCTGCGCCGCCGCGGCCGCCCCTCTGAGCCTGCGCCGCCGCGGCCGCCCCTCTGAGCCTGCGCCGCCGCGGCCGCCCCTCTGAGCCTGCGCCGCCGCGGCCGCCCCTCTGAGCCTGCGCCGCCGCGGCCGCCCCTCTGAGCCTGCGCCGCCGCGGCCGCCCCTCTGAGCCTGCGCCGCCGCCGCGGCCGCCCCTCTGAGCCTGCGCCGCCGCGGCCGCCCCTCTGAGCCTGCGCCGCCGCGGCCGCCCCTCTGAGCCTGCGCCGCCGCGGCCGCCCCTCTGAGCCTGCGCCGCCGCGGCCGCCCCTCTGAGCCTGCGCCGCCGCGGCCGCCCCTCTGAGCCTGCGCCGCCGCGGCCGCCCCTCTGAGCCTGCGCCGCCGCCGCGGCCGCCCCTCTGAGCCTGCGCCGCCGCGGCCGCCCCTCTGAGCCTGCGCCGCCGCGGCCGCCCCTCTGAGCCTGCGCCGCCGCGGCCGCCCCTCTGAGCCTGCGCCGCCGCGGCCCCTCCCCCTCCCCGACGGCCCGAGGGAAGGAAGGAATCTAACCCCGGAAAAGTGAGGACGCAATGCAAAGCGCGGCCACTGAGCGGCGCCGTTGCAGGGGAAGAGTCAGAAAGAGGCTCTTTGAAATGGGGAGAAAGGGCCGGGAGCTCTCGGCCAATCCCGCCTCCCGCCGCCCTCGGGCAAAAGAAGCTCTGCGGGCGCCCGCGCGGCGCCATCCCGGGCTCGGCGGCCCAGCGGCGGCGCGTGAGCGGGACAGGACAGAGTATTAGGAGTCTAGGAGAAACGCTGAGCAGGCTGATCGCAGAGAAGCCTGCGGAGACTTGGGACTCGCGCTGAGGGCAGGGAGAACCAGGAGAGCCCCGCCCGCAGCTGCAAGATTATGGGGGGGGGGGAGCAGGTGGGCGGCCCAGTGGTTAGAGCCCCAGCCCCGAAGTCAGGAGCTCCCGAGTTCAAATCTGGCCTCGGACACTTAACTCGTCCCAGCGGAGTGACCCCGGGCAAGTCACTTAACCCCAATTGTATCAGGCGTGGCGGACTTGGCCATTTTCAGCAATGGGGAGATTCAGGGCAGTTCGGATAAACTTGTAACGGAAAGTGCCGTCGGCATCCGGAGAGAGAGCGACGGAGACTGAATGTGGATCAAACCCTAATATTTTTACCTTAAAAAAGAAAAAGAGCCGAGTTCTAGTCCTGCTGCTACCTCGCTCTCTGTGTGACTTGTTTCCCTCGGTTCCTTCCCACGAGGGTCTGGCTGAGGATCGGGAGGAGTTCTCTCCCAGGCTGGGGGGAGGGGGCGGGGACAGCCCGTTATGCCCAGAGCCCCACCGCCTTCCCCACGACTTCCTTCTAGCCCCCACCCCCTGTCTCTCTTCCCAGAAATCGTGAAGAGTCTTTTAAAGACGGTTACAGTGTTTGTATTTGGACCCTGCGCTTCTACACCCGGCACACAGTGAGTCCCCAATCAATGCCTATTTCCCTTCCCTCCTTTCCCCATCACTGTCGCTTCCGCGCCCCATTCAAGGGCAGAGATGAAAGGGAAAAAGAATAAGCACTTTTCCAATTGCAGAAGCTATTCTTTTATTTATTTAAAAGTAAACATATTTAACGTGTCCATAAAGAATTCTCTGTTCATAATCTACTTCAAATAATTTCGCAAATATGTGCAAGTTCATGCATGGAGTACTTCCAGGGCAGAAGGCAGCGCAGACCATTATTTCCTGAAGTCTTCCGAGTTAGACTCTCTCCCGGAGGGATCTATCACTTGCTCCCTGACTCTCTCTCCTCTCTCAGTACCAGTCAGCCCCACCAGGGGGGATTACAGGCCTCTAAGGTCACATCGCCCCAGGAAGGAGGCCTGGTCTGGACAGCCGCTCAGCAGAAGAGCCAGCCCCAATGGGGTGGTTTTTGTAACCAAATATCTTAGTATTTCTAAGTGCTTGTACTCGCTTGATAATTTTGAAAAATACAGAACTGACGGACTCTGAATGCAGATGGAAACATTGTTTTTTCTTTTTTCATTATTTCCTTTGGATCATGTTCCTCTTTCACACTGTGACTAATGTTGAATTGTGCCTTACACAAGATCAAACTGCATCTCCTCTTCAGAAGAGGGGAGAGGAAGGAAGGAGGGAGAAAACTTGGGAATTCAAAACCTTGTAAAACGAATGTTTTCACCTGTTAGAGGGGATGTGGGAAAAGAGGGACACTGATACATTGTTGGTGGAATTGTGAACACATCCAGCCATTCTGGAGAGCAATTTGGAACTATGCTCAAAAAGTTATCAAACTGTGCATCCTCTTTGATCCAGCAGTGTTTCTACTGGGCTTATACCCCAAAGAGATACTGAAGAAGGGAAAGGGACGTGTATGTGCCAAAATGTTTGTGGCAGCCCTGTCTGTAGTGGCTAGAAGCTGGAAAATGAGTGACTGCCCATCAGTTGGAGAACGGCTGAATAAATTGTGGTATATGAAGATTATGGAATATTATTGTTTGATAAGAAACGACCAACAGGATGATTTCAGAAAGGCCTGGAGAGACTTACACGAACTAATGCCGAGTGAAACGAGCAGGGCCAGGAGATCATTATATACTTCAACCACAATACTATATGATGATCAATTGTGAAGGACCTGGCCATCTTCAGCAATGAGATGAACCAAATCAGTTCCAATGGAGCAGGAATGAACTGAACCAGCTACGCCCAGCAAAAGAACTCTGGGAGATGACTAAGAACCATTACATTGAATTCCCAATCCCTATATTTTTGCCCACCACATTTTTGATTTCCTTCACAGGCTAATAGTGTACAATTTCAGAGTCCCGATTCTTTTTGTACAGCAAAATAATGGTTTGGACATGTACACAAAATAAGTATTAATTCATACTTGAATATATTTAACATGTATTGATCAACCTGCCCTCTGGGGGAGGGGGTGGGGAGGAGGAGTGAAAAAGTTGGAACAAAAGGTTTGGCAATTGTCAATGCTGTAAAATTACCCATGCATATAACTTGTAAATAAAAAGCTATTAAAATTTTTTAAAAAGAGGCAGTCATCAAAATCATTTGGGGTACTGACTAGTAGGATAGGTTAAGTATAAAAGTATACAAGTGTATATATATTATACTTTTATATACATACATATATATATATACATAGTATACAAGACACAGTAGTCAGTAAATATAACAATCGAGTATTTAATTAAACCTAAAAAGACTCCAATTTTTGGGACAAGAGCTCTCTATTTGACAAAAATTGCTAGGAAAATTGGAAAATACTACGGCAGAACCTAGGCATTGACTGACATTTAACACCCTACGACAACATAAAGTCAAAATGGGTTCACAATTTAGACATAAAGGGAAATATTATAGGCAAACTAGCAAGGTAATAATTTATCTTGTCACATCTTCGGAGAAGAAGGAAATTTTGGACAAAGAAGAATTAGAGAACATTATGAACTGCAAAATGAGTATTTTTGATTGTTAAAAATGAGGTGGGGGGAAAGTGTTGAGGAAGAAATGACAACTACATAAAAAGATCTGAGATAATAGATGATATAGAATTGATCTCTAATAAATGGTAGATGACTTAATAGAGATGATTAGGTAATATAGAGATTACAGATTCAGACATAAATATTATGGTACATGATGGCCAGATGATACTTAGACCCACTCCAGTGATAGAGTTAAGAGGAACCTGAGAATCTAGACCAACGATCCCCTTCTCCTCCCCCACATCTAACTGGTGAAAAAAGTGAAGACCAAAGTCCCACAGCTAAAACACCCTGCCTGCCTCACTCCCAAACCCAGCTCTCTCTCTCCACTAGGCCATACTGCCCTCAGGTACCTTAGATACCCCAAGCATATCAACGCATGAGAAACTACCAGAAACACACGTATAAACAAAACAACAACTTTTACTTGTAAGAAATAATAGAAAAACAATCAACTTTGGATCCAAGTGTATAGAAAGTCACTTTATAATGAATACCTCTTCCTACTCAAACTCCACTATCCCCCCCCCAAAAAAAAGTCAGATGGGTAGTTTTAGAATCCTTAACACTTTTAACTGAAACAGGAGAATCATCCACTGCCCTTTTCGCCAGAACTCCTGAGGTAATACAAAGATGCCCCTGTCAGAAGGCTCCTAAGCAGACCCCCACCTGACCTGCAGCTGTGAGGTATCTGCTCAGAACATTTACAGCCAGGCCCCTCCACTCCACTTCTCTTGGAGGCAATTAAAATACTGAAATTTGCAAGGTTCAAAGGGATTTTATCTGGCTGCTAAAACAAATTATAATTTTAATGCCTCCTAGTAGGAGAAAGCCCCATTCCATCCCAACCCCTCACTGCTTTGGAAACTGCCCCAGAGTTAGGTAAATGGCACAATGGCTAGAGCACCAGCCCCCAAGGCAGTAAGTCCAGAGTTCGAATCAGGTCTAAGACACTTATAACACTTCCCAGCAGTGTGATTCTGGGCAAGTCCCTTAACTCCAATTACCTCAGAAAAACAAACAAACGAAACAAAGAGCTCCAGATGATATGCAAATTGAGAACAAAAATGCACATGAAATGTAACACAACAAAAAAAGAACCCTATATTCCTCTCGTCTGGTGTTGAGAGTTACTGAATGGGGACCACTTCAGAGCAAGGCTGCTCACCATCATCCAAAAAAGAATTCTGGGCCTCAACAGGGGTGGTGACTTAGTGCCAGACAGCAAATACACCAAGCTCAGGGCAGGAGGGAGAATCATTTGTGCCCTCGTTTCCAGAGGCAGGGTCTCTGTTGGGGGAGCAGGGGAAAGCCTAATAAAGAAAATTCACACACAGCCTCCAGGAAGGTAGAGGAAGAGGCCAGACTACAGAGAGAGCTTCCAGGGAGCTGGCTGTCTTTGGGGGCTCTGGCAGTCAAAGAGGCGGGGAGAGGCTGAGCACCCAAGTTGGAATGGAGTCTTTTCTTGCCTGGTCAGGATACCCAGGCAGCGAGGAAATCATTCCTGCTCAAAATGGGAAACAAAAGCAAAAATCCAAAAAGTCCCTAATGGAGAAACATAGACGGGTCCCTCCAAGAGGCTCCTGGAGAAATCCTGATAAGGTCCCAAAAGGCTTGGCAGTGAAGAGCAGGAAGAAGGAAGGGTCCAGATGAAGGTCTTGAAGACTGGGGAGTGGCTAGGGGATTTTAGGGTATTCTTGGCCAGGTGAGAGGGCAATTAGGGGGCAGGATCGGGGTAAGGGTGTACCTGCTCACTGGATGGTGCAACATTTGCACCCACAAGCCTCCTTCTCCTCAGTATTAGAGACTCTCTTGAGTTCCTCCTCAGCTCGGATCCTCCGAATTTCACGAACCAGCTCATGGAAGGCTTGCTCCACACCTTGCCCAGTCTTGGCTGATGTCTCCACATAAGGGACCCCTAAACTCCTGGCCACCTCCTGGCCCAGTGTGGTTTCCACAAGCCTGTCGGTCACATCTACTTTGTTGGCCACCAACACCACAGGTACTCGGGCGGTTTGCTTGAGCCTCCGCAGATGTTGCCAAAAGAAATTCAAATTCTCAAAAGAGTTGCGGTCATTTACTGCATAGACAAAGAGGAATCCCTCTCCCCAAAGCATGAACTGGTCTCTCAGAGGATAGTGCTCTTCTATGTCTGTGGTATCCAGGATGTCCAGCTGGCACGGCTCTTCGTCCACCACTGTTTGCTTCCGGTAGGAATCTTCAATGGTGGGGTCATACTCGGTCACAAAACGATTCTCAAGAAACTGCATGGTCAGTGCACTCTTGCCCACAGAACCAGTGCCCATCACCGCCAACTTATACATCTTGGTTCTGCGTTGTCTGGATCACCTATGGAGGTATGGACACAAGAAGTCATGAGAACTGAAAGGGCTCAAGTGGTCTCCAGTCTACTTTCTAGGCTGCAAGAAGTCAGGCCATTTCACAGGAGGTCACTTCTCAGGAGGAAGACTTTCCTTTGGCCTCCAGCCTCAGTTGCCTTTTTTGCCAACCCTCTCCCCCACTCCTCAGCTCTCTAGGGCCCAACCCAACAAGGCTCAACCCTCCGCCCCTCGCAGTGACAGAACTTCAGATACTGGAAATCTCTGAATCCCCTGGCTCTTGCTGACCAGTTGCAAACTCATTAGAGCACGTGGGCTCCAGGCCCTCCCTTTCGGGCTGACCTCTCCAGGACACTCTCAGATTTATTGGCGCCCTTCTCACACCTCGAGACCAGAAAACCCCGGGGTCAATTCGGAAGGCTCTAAAAGGCCACAGAATAGTGCTTACTATTTCTACAGCCTATGCTCCTCCACAGTAATGTAGGCCAAAGGGGTTCGGCTTGGGCTCCTGCATCTGAGGGGCTGAGAGTCTCTGGCCGGTTCCCCCAACTGAACCTGCAATGATACAACCCAAAGTGTATGGGCTGGGGTAGCTAAGGTGGGAGGAGGGGAGGCGAGCCCAGCGACACTGCCAGCACTAATCCGGCCCCACGAGGAGCCGAGCTGAGCCAATGCCTCCCGCATTGATGCAGTCCAAGATGGCAGTAACGTGGGCTCTATTTGCCTCCCACCCCATTGCTGTTAACTGACAGCTGGCCTCTACATACCGTTTCGGAGCTGTAAAAATACCAGTCGGGTCGCATTCGGGTCTAGCCTTTAAGGGTGGAACGACTTCGCATCGCAGAAGTAGAGGCCCGCCTTCTGCATACAGTAGGGGCTTCTGGGAAACCCAGGTCTCCAAGTTGATTTGGGGAACCCCGCCCCTAGGCAATGGAGACTCAGCGGAACCACGCCCTACTCTTTTAGGATGTGGGGAACCTCCCTCATTTTGGAAGCTCCACCCCAAAAGATTTTGAGGAGCCCCACCTCTCGCTACAAGCGCCTCAGGGAACCCTTGGTCTACCTTTGCTGGAGCTCTGAGGATCCCGTGTGGCAGTGTTTTGGTAGCTCGAGAAACCCACCCTTGGGAATTTGGGTAAGTATATGTGGGGCATCAAGGTTTATTGACTGGGGCCAGGGTAGTTCTGCCCCTGGGATGAAAGTACAAGAGCCAGTGCTTCTGCACTAAAGGATTGAGCGCCCTAAAGTCCTCCCTCCTGCAGACCCCAAGGGAAAAAGCAGCCTTTGTCACTTGGGGTTTCTTTTCCCTAATTCGCACTTCACACCCTAAAGACCCCATTGTTATGCACTGAGGTACTCATTCTCTCTGTTCCTTCTTTATCTACCTGCAAATTATATTCCTTCCCCACAATGACTCTGGGCAACCTCGCCTTTTCCTTGCAGCCACTGACGCCTGCGAGTCCGCAGTCCCTCCCCACTTTCATCTTGTTTTCCGATCTCCTTAAACTTCAGGCAGACTTGTTTCACGTTGTTTTCCTGGCCCGTGCCAAGCCTCTTTGGGTGGGTTCTTCCTCAGAACTCCAGGACAAGACTTGTTTGGCCTTTGCTTTAGATTAGAAAACAAACCTGGAGAATAAAAATGTGCAAATGATACCCCTCACGGTTATTTTATTACTTTGAGGGTCTGAAAGAGCTGTGAGATCCATCATGTCATTTCATAGAATTTTGGTTTGGGTAATGACGATAATGATAGCAACAACAGCAACAATGATAACAACAGACATTTGTATAGAACTTTAAGGCTCATAAAACATAAACTCTAACTCCTTTATATTCACTTTGCCTTGTGCAGGTATATATTCCCATGAGCACAAAGCTATTTATGGGCGCAGATGGAACTGGACTAGAACCCAGATCTCCTGACTATACAGACCATGCTACCACTGAAATCTTTCAAAAGGCAAGTGGGAATTAGGGAATGGGAAGGGAGGGGGACAACTAAAAGCCCCTGAGTGGTGCTAGGTAACAACACAGACAATTCCAAAAATCCTAATCGTTTCATCCTAAATCCTAAAGCTCTTTCCTGTCTCTTCCATCAACAATGTCTGGCTATAATTTGTGGGCAAAGAAGGCATAAGAGAGAAATATTCAGAAGTTGCTTTCTGTCCTAGGTAATGTATCCGTTCCCTTTATTTGACCTTGCTCACACATTGATATCTGGGACAGCGCTCAGGAATATCTTGGATGTAAATTTTTCTAAACCTAATTTCTGCCAAAAATGCTTTCCATTTTCCAAACCTTGTCTATTCTAGAGTATTACAGCCTTCTCCTGTCAGGAATGAAGTTCTCAGGTTTATCCCCCATTGGTTTCAGTGTAATTATTCATGATGCTTCCTCTTCCAAGCTGTTCCCTTTCTGAATCAGCAGCAAATAATTTCAGTAATGGCTCGTTTATACCCCCATTCAAGGTTTAGAAATCTAGCTAGGACTTCAGGATTGGAAAGATCTCAGAGAACTTTGCAGACCTGCTTGAGGTTGGGGGATGGGACACCTTTCACCCTCCAGGCTCTTCTTGCCCTCCAAGCTAGATTGCTGATAGGAAGCCCAAGATCCAGGGGTTTGCTGCAGAATTTCTCCTGCCAGCTATTTTTACTGGATGCCCAAAACCAGCGCCCTCTGGGCTCTGTGGCAATTGCCATAAAGATTTCAAGGAGGGTGCAATTGCTACCAAGGTTTCCTAGGAGAAATACCTCCTTATTCTCATCTTCTCTTCCCCTTCCCCAAAGTGTTTCTCTCCCTCTTCCACACCATCACTCTCCTCCCTCCTTCACTTCTCCCTCTTTTTCTAAGGAAGCAGATTCTTTATGGAGCACCATGTCTGCTCCGACTTCCTGGGGCTTTCTGCTATAAACTGGATGCTGATCTAGGGTGCGTTTCCCCTGCACAGGGCCGGAAATTGTTTTATCCTGAAACATCAAAGGAGTACCCTAAGCCTAATGCAGGTATCCTTTTGCGGATGAACAACACTGGTCCTATAAATGCTGGATGGGCAGGCCACACACAGACTGGATAGGAGAGAGCCGGCCTCTGGGAGAGGGAGAGGCCCCTTAGATAAAGCCCATACCGGGGTTTGCTAGGAAAAGCCACCATGGAGGCTCATTGCGGCACTTTGGCTTTTGCAGAGCACTTCACCCATTGTTTTTATCCTCAACCAAATGACTTACCAAAAAGGTTTGACGTTCAAAGTGTAACACTATAAATACACCTAGAACAATTTGCCAAGCCCTCACATCAGAGATGCTCATCCTTGTTGAATACCCTTGGGATCCACCTGGCACTCAGCTCTCCCCTGAGCTTCCAAGAAGATAGATCACCCTTATTAGCTCACTCTCTCACTGTCCACAGCAGATCTCGAAAATCTTCTCACACCTCTCCTCGACTGTTTCATTGCTTCCCTCCCTCAACTCTCAACTAAGAACTTTATACCTCATTTTTACAGAAAAAAATTAAGGGCACTCTCCATTTGCCTCCTCTTCTTTCTTCTTCCACATCTCTCATATCTTTTATCTACGTTTGTGATCCGCCCCTCCTATATAGAATATCATGGGCTAGGATAGTGGTGCTGCTTGTCAGATGGAGCAAATTTAGATTCTTAGGATATAGATTCGGTGCTTCTCTAACTTTTCAGGCCACTTTAGAATACACAGTCAAATAACAATATTCTGTAGGGATTTGGGGAAGAGCAGGAAAGCATTTTAGAGGGAAAGGAGGAGTAGAGAAAGAAAGGAATCAGCCAAGGGAGAAAAGGAAACGTGTGGAATGTAACTGCTAAGATTAATTATCAAGATAAGAAAAGATTGCCCATTCAAGGGCAGAGATGAATGGAAAAAAGTTGTAGTACCTTTACAAATGTGGAAGCTATTTTATTAATTTATTCAAAAAACCCATGTTTAATATGTCCATAAAGAATTCTCTGTTCATAATGTACTTCAAATAATTTCGCAAATATGTACAAGTTCATGTATGGAGTACTGCCATGGGGCAGAAGACAGAGCAGACCATTAATTCCTGAAGTCTTCCGAGTTAGACTCTCTTCCGGAGGGATCTATCTCTTGCTCTCTTATTCTCTCTCCTCTCTCAGTACCAGTCACCCCCCACCAGGGGGGATTATAGGCCTCTAAGGTCACATTGCCCTCAAGAAGGAGGCCTGGTCTGGACAGCCGCTTAGCGGATGAGCCAGCACTACGTGATGGTGGGAGAGGCAACTTGTCAGAAGCCAGGGAAAGTGCAGAGGGGGCGGAGGGGGAGCAGCAAAAGCTCCTGGCAAGCTCGGGCCCCCGGAGCCAACCGGGGTACACGTATGGGAGGCCCGCGGCGGCAGTGGTGCTAGCCCTAGGGCAGGGAGATGTAAAAGTGGAGGGGGAAGCCTGGAGAGGGTCGGGGGGCGTTTCAGCCTCTTGCGGCGACTTTGGACCCAGGCTTTGATCTAAAATTTGGGACAGCTGCATCCCGCCCGCCAGTTTCCTCCTCTCTGCCTCGCCCAGTTAGTGCGGGCGTTTGGAGGAGCTGTCCAGAGTGCTGATCTGCTTGGTGGCGAAAGCTGTCCGAAGGGGCGGGGTTTCCGGGCTCTCGGCCAGTCCGCAGTGGCCACTCGAAGAAATGTCCTCACCCAGGGACCTGGATTTGAAGGTGGGAAGATCTCCAACGGTGGTGGTGGCGCAGGTAGATCTGGGGAACCGGCCCTTGTAGAGGGTGGTTCCGAGATATCGGGACCCGAAAGAACCGTGTTTCCCGCAAGGCCCCGCGGACCTCGGCCTTCCCTCCCAGCGGAGGCCTCAAAGTCACCGCGGTCGGGGTGTGAGGATTTCTGGCTGCTCTGGGACAGCCATTCCCCAGAGAATGGGCCTTTGTCATCTGGAGGAAGTTGGAAAGGGAGGGGAGGAGGGAAGCTCTTCTTGTAGACAAAACCGCAAGATCTTTTATCCAGAGACAGCCAATAATGGCTTCAAGGATGGGCAAGAGCAGCTGCTTTATGAAATCCGTGCATAGAAGTGGGGGACTTTTCAATAATTGGCCTCGGAGCAGTTGGTTCAGCAAGGGGCTTGGCCATCCGAATATTACAAAGTGATTGCGGGTCCTGTTCTTCCCCACCCCTTTCTTGCATCCCTCACCCCTCCCTTGGCTTTTCACTATCATTTTTCAGGTAGCAACTAAGGAAGCCAAAGGGCCCTCCCCATATTGGGTGGTCTCACTCCCTAATTTTCCCTAGCCTACCTTCTCCTATACCTTGCTCCTTTCTCTCTCCTCCTCCTAGCCCTGACATGCCAGGGGATGGCAACTGGTAACAAGGTTCAGCAGACCCATTTGATACCTTCTACTGAGCCAATTCTGCTTCCAATCCTTGGCCTTTCAGGCAGAGTTAGAACCATATATTCCTTTTAAAATTGTTTTTACTAAGTATTTCTGTGAGTCCACACTAGGGCTTTGAGGGTCAGGCTGGGGCTGAGCTGAGTGACACCCTACTTTCTCTCAGTTTCCTGTTTGGGGACACTTCAAAACAGTTGCAACTTTTAAGGATGGCATCTCTCCTTTTGGAGTGGATTCACTCATTCTTTGAAGACCAGGGCCAATCAGTTGTCTCCCTCAGGACACTCATCTTTGCTATCTTTTTTAAGTCATGTATACACCAGTCCTCAAAGGGGAACACTGCTCAGCAGGGGATGAAGCACATGTTTGCAGCTATGGCCAGCCCAGCATGACTAGCTCTCCCTGTCTTTAAAATGCTGTTCTGCACTAACTTCAGAATTGTCACCCTTTCTCCTGTCAGTCTCTTGACAGCCTGAAGAAGCTGAACCCATCTCTGTAGCACATCAGCACAAGATAGCAAGGGGAGATCTAATCCCACAGCTTCCTTGAAAGTTGGACTTCCAACTCAAATGGCCATGATAATTACTATCACAAACTCAGTGCCTCTCTTAGATCTCTGAAAGACAAAGTAGGTGTTCTGTGTGGTCTGGTCGACCAGAGACTTTGGTGTGGATTCTTCTACTCTGGGTTGGAGAGGTGAGGGGGAGCTAGTTTCATAGTCAGAAAAAAATGGCTAGAAAAGAAGAAAACTAATGTAGTTCATGTGAACTGGAGAAACATGAGTAAAACCAGGGTTCTACAAAGACCAGGGAAAAGACTACAGATGGGACCAGCAATCTAGACCCACTTCTCCTGGGATCTCACAGTGCTAGGAAGATTCTTAAGAATCCCAGGGGAATCTCCATAAAGAAGAAGTTACTGGACAGATAAAATGGATAAATTGTGTCTACCAATGCATTCCCAATTTATCTAAATGGCTGGAATCTACATCTCCATTTCCCTCTTGTGGCACCTAATGACCTCATTATCAAGCACAATATGAAAATTATGTTATTTAAAAGGAATAGAGACAAATCTGGTGAATCAGAGTCCAATTCCAGTCTAGGGAGCAGCAGCTGTCCCAATATACCTCAGTCCTCTTGGTACTGTCATGGAGAGGGAGAGTAGTGGTATGTGTCACCATTGTGGGAGAGAAGAAAGAGGCAAGTTCTCCTCAGCCAAACCAGTTATAAGCCAAGCTGATGGATTGCTTTGCTCTGGATGGGCTCCACAACAAGCCCAGGGATGCTGATCTCAACCTTCTGACCCCCATACAAAAGAGGCTGGGATGATTGTGATTTGGAGCATCAAAAATGATGCTTGTGGACAGTAGAATATCAGGACCCACAGGAGCTACACAGTCTGGCTTAGAAGGCTTAGCTAGGTAATGGAAAGCAAGGGGATCATGGAGAATCCAGGTCTGAAGGTTGATCTATTTGCTGTATACAACAGTTCCTTGAGGAAAACTACATCATCTAGGTCTCCTGGGTTGGACTACCAGCCCCATGGCAAATCATCAGCTATTTCCCAACAGAACAGGCTGATCTAACAGCTGTCTTCTTCCTCACCTGTTGTTCTTAAAGAATGAGAAGGCCAGGGGCATAGGAAACTAGTTGTGTTCCCCTGATTCTCTGAGGCCTGTGAGGGGATATATACACCATTTCCTCCCCAAACACAGGACATATGATCCAAGCTTTACACAGGGTCTTGACTCTTGAATCCACTGTTTCTAAATGCTCTTTTCCAAGATCAAGGGACCCTCCTCCTATCAAAGCATCCCCTGCCGCTCTGCCTTAGTTTCTTTGCCCTCCCCACTCCTGAGATGTCAGGTAGCATTTGAGTCAACCTCATTTGTGAGGATATTTCTTTTGAGTGGCAGTTCTGACTCAACCACCTTTGGAATAGATTAAGTACACAAGACAAAATGATCAATGATTAATAGTGATCAAGTGTCTGATTAAACCCAAAGACACCCGTTTCTGGGATAAGAACTATTTGACAAAAATTGCTAGAAAAATTGGAAAATACTATGGCAGAAGCTAGACTTTGACTAACTTCTAACACCCTACACCAATATGAGGTCCAAATGGGTTCATGGTTTAGACATGAAGGGCAATATTATAGGTGTATTAGGAGACCAAGGAATAGTCCACCTTGTCAGGAGAAGGGAGGAAATTTTGGACAAAGAAGAATTAGAGAACATTATTAAATACAACATGAGTGTTTTTGACTACTTTAAGATAAAAATGAGATGGAGGGCAACTCTGGAGAGAGAAATGATAATTGCATAAAAAGATTAGAGATAATAGATGATATAGAACTGATGTATAATAAATGATAGATGACAATAAGAGAGATGATTGATTAATATAGAGATAATAGATTCAGACATAAATATTCTGACACCTGTTGGCCAGATGATAGATAAGATTATTTCTAGGCATCACTGCCATCTCATTGAACTGAGCTTCAGAGACTTAGACCCACTCCAGTGGTAAAGTTAAGAGGGACTTGAGAGTCTAGATCAACCCTCCCCTTCTCCTCCCCACTTCTCACTGGTGAGAAAACTGAAGCCCAAGGTCCCACAGCTAAAACACATACCTTCCTCACTCTGAAACCCAGCCGTCTCTCCATTAGCGCCTACTATCCTCATGTGATTCCTACCCCAAACATATCAACCCATGAGAAACTATGAGAAACACACATATAAACAAACCAACAATTTTATTTAGAAGAAATCCTAGAAAAAAAATTATTAACTTTGAATCCAAGTGTGAAGGAAGTGCCTTTAAAATGAATTCCTCTTCCTACTCAACCCTCCCCCCAACAAAAGCCAAACAAATTGCATTAGATTCCTTGATACTTTTAACTGAAACAGGAGAATCACCCACTGCCCTTTTCACCAGAATTCCTGAGATAATACAAAGATGCCCCTGTCAGAAGGCTCCTAAGCAGAACCCCCATCTGACCTGCAGCTGTGAGGTATCTGCTCAGAACATTTACAGCCAGGTCCCCCTACTCCACTTCTCTTGGAGGCAATTAAAATACTCCAACTTGCAATGTCTAAAGGAGTGTATCTGGCTACTAAAACAGAAATTATAATTTCAATGGCACTTATGTCTAAAGGCATCCTCCTGGTAGGAGGCAGTCCCATTCCACCCCAACCTCTCACTGCTATCCAAAGTGCTCCAGATGAAAACCAAGTTGAGAATAAACACACTCAATGTGAATAACAAAAAAACCCCATATTCCCCCTGTCTAGTCTTGGGGGTCACTGAATGGGGACCACTTCAGAGCAGGGCTCCTCACCAACACCACAAACAAGGTCTTCTGGGCCATAACAGGGGTAGTGATCTGGCTCCAGACAGCAAATACACCAAGCCCAGGGGCAGGAGGGAGAATCACTGGTGCCCTGGTCTCCAGAGGCAGAGTCTCGGTTGGGGGAGCAGGGGAAAGCCCAATAAAGAAAATCCCACACACAGCCTTCAGGAAGGCAGAGGAGGCTGCTGAAGATGAGGGCCAGACTGAAGAGAGAGCCTCCATGGAGCTGGCTGTCTTTGGGGCCTCTGGCCAGGGGAAGCTGCGCATTCAAGGAGAATGGAGTCTTTTCTTGCCTGGTCAGGATACCCAGGCACTGAGGTAGTCATTCCTGCTCAAAGGGGAAAACAAAAGCAAAAATCCAGCAGAACTCTCTTTACAGAGAAATGCAGACGGGTCCCCCCAAGTGCCTCCTGGAAAAATCCTGAAAATGCCCAGAAAGGCATGACAGTGAAGAGCAGGCAGAAGGAAGGGTCCAGATAAAGGTCTTGAATGCTGGGGAGTGGCTAGGGGATTTGGGGATATTCTTGGCCAGGTGAGAGGGGAATTAGGGGGCAGGATCAGGGTAAGGGTGTACCTGCTCACTGGATTGTGCAACACTTGCGCCCACAGCTAATATTAGAAAGGCTCTTGAGTTCCTCCTCAGCTCGGATCCTACGAATTTCACCAATCAGCTCATAGAAGGCTTGCTCCACACCTTGCCCAGTCTTGGCTGATGTCTCTACATAAGGGACCCCGAAGCTCTTGGCCATCTCCTTGCCCCGTGTGGGGTCCACCAGCCTGTTGGTCACATCTACTTTGTTGGCCACCAACACCACGGGTACAGGGTCAGTGCCCTTGAGCCTTCGTAGAATGTTCCCAAGGACATTTACATTCTCAAAAGAGTGGGGGTCATTCACTGCATAGACCAAGAGGAATCCCTCTCCCCAGCGCACATTCTGGTCCCTCAGAGAGTAAAACACTTGAGTGCCTGTGGTATCCACGATGTCCAGCTGGCACGGCTCTTCGTCCACCACTGTTTGCTTACGATAAAAATCTTGGATGGTGGGGTCATACTCGGTCACAAAATGATTCTCAGTAAACTGCATGATCAGTGCAGTCTTGCCCACACAACAGGTGCCCATCACCGCCAACTTATACATCTTGGTTCTGCTTCTGTCTGGATCGCCTATGGAGGTATGGGCACAAGAAGCCATGAGAACTGAAAGGGCTAAAGTGGAATCTAGTAACTTTCCAGGCTGCAAGAAGTCAGCCCATTTCACAGGAGGCCACCTCTCAGGAGGAAAATTTCCCGCCTCCAGCTTCAGTTGGCTCCTTTGCCAATGCTCTTCCCCGCCCCCTTTCAGCTCTCTGGGGCCCAGCCAAACAAGGCTCAACCCTCCCCCTCCCCCCAGGGACAGAGGTTCAGATAGTGGAAATCTCTGAATCCCCTGGCTCTTCTGAGCAATTCCAAACCCATTAGAGCACGCGGGCTCCAGGCCCTCCCATTCTGTCCGGCTTCTCCAAGACACTCTCTGGTTCACTGGCGCCCTTCTCAAACCCCCGACCAGAAGACCCCGTCGTCAATTCCGAAGGCTCTAAGAGGCCACAGAATAATGCTAACCATTTCTACAGGCCATGCTCCTCCACAGTAATGTAGCCCAAAGGGGTTCGGTTTGGGCGGCTGCCGGTCTGCAGCTCCTGCATCGAAGGGGCCGAGAGTCTCTGGACGGCTTGGTTGCAAACTGGACTCCCCCATCTGAACCTGCAGTGATACAACCCAAGCGTTTGGGCTCAGGCAGCTAAGGTGGGGGCAGGGGAGGCGAGCCCGGCGGCACTGCCCACACTAATCCGGCCCCATGACGAGCCCACCTGAGCCAAAACCTCCTGCATTAATGTAGTCCAACATGGCACTAACTTGGGGTCCACTTACCACCCACCCCATTGCTGTTAACTGAGACTGGGCTCAATGAGCACCCACAACATCCCGCTAACATGAACTAATCAGCTGGCCTCTACATACCGTTTCGGAGCTGTAAAAATACCCAGTCGGGTCGCATTCAGGTCTTGCCTTTTAGGGTGGAACAATAAGAAGTGCAGTAGAGGTTCGCTTCCTGCTGAGTGCTAGGCTCCTAAGAACCCCAGGTCTCCAGGGTGATTTCGGAAACCCCGCCCCTAGGCCATTAAGACTAGGCCACGCCCCCCTCCTTTGAGATGAGAACTCCCTTCATTTCGGAAGCTCCACCCCAAAAGATTTTGGGGAGCCCCACCCCTCAGTACAAGCGCCTCAGGGAACTCTTCGTCTACCCTTGCTGGAGCTTTGAGCACACGGGAGTGTGGCAGTGTTTTGGGAGCTCAGGAAACCACCCTGCGGAGTTTGAAGAAGCCCTATAAGTACCATAAGGGTTATTTGCCCCAGCCCCACAATGTAGTCTGGGGCCAGGGTAGTTGTGCCCCTGGGATTCTGAGAAAAGGATGAAGGTCCAAGAGCCAGTGTTTCTGCACCAAAGGATAGTGTGCACTGAAATCCTCAATCCTCGAGGCCCCAGGGGAAAAAGCAGACTTTGTCACTGTGGCTTTCTTTTGCCCAATCCGCACTTCACACCCTTAATCACCACTCCAAACCCCATTGCTACAATCTGCCCTCATTCTCTGGCTATAATTTGTGGGCAAAAAGGCATAAGAGACAAATATTCAGAAATTGCTTTCTGTCCTAGGGAATGCATCCGTTCCCTTTATTTGACCTTGCTCACACACTGATATCTGGGACAGCGCTCAGGAATACCTTAGATGTAAGTCATTGGTCTAAACCTAATTTCTGCCAAAATGCTTTCCATTTTCCAAACTTTGACCATTCTAGAGGATTACCACCTCTTCCTAACAGGAATTACGTTCTCAGGTTCATCCCCATTGGTTTGAGTGTAATTACTCGTGATCCTTCCTCTTCCAAGCTGTTCCCTTTCTGAATCAGCGTCAAGGAATTTCAGTAATGGCTCCTTTACACCCCCATTCAAGGTTTAGAAATCTCACTAGGACTTAAGGTTGCAATGATGTCAGAGAACTTTGCAGATGCCTGAGGTTGGGGATATGGGATACCCTTCACCCTCCAGGCTCTTCTTGCCTTCCAAGCTTGATTGATGAAAGGAAGCCCAAGATCCTGGGGCTTGTTGCAGAATTTCCCAAGCCAGCTATTTTTACTGGAGGCCCAAAGCCCTTTGGGCACTGTGGAAATTTCCATAAAGATTTCAAGGAGTCCACAATTGCTAACATGGTTTCCTAGAAGGAAAATCACCTCGCTCTCTTGTTTACATCTTCTCTCCCCCTTGCCCAAGATGTTTCTCTCCCTTTTCCCCACCCCTACTCTCCTCCCTCCCCCCTTCACTTCTTCCCTCTCTTTTTCTAAAGAAGCAGATTGTTTATGGAGCACCATGTGGGTTATCTGCTCCGACTGCCTGGGGCTTTCTGCTGTAAACGGGATGCTGATCTAGGGAGCCTTTCCCCTGCACACAGCTGGGAATTTTTACCCTGTTTTACCCTGAAACAACCCTGAAAGGTGGTCCATGACCTGCCAGCACCCTAATTCGGGGATCCTTTTGCAGATGAACAAATCTGTTCGTATAAATCCTGGATAGCCAGGCCACACAGAGACTGGATAGGAGAAAGCCGGCCTCTGGGAGAGGGAGAGGCCCCTTCGATAAAGCCCAGACCGGGGTTTGCTGGGAAAAGCCATCAGGAAGGTTCATTGAGGCAACTTTGGCTTTTGCAGAACACTTCACCAATTGTTTTTATCCTCTTATCCAAATGACTTACTAAAATGGTTTGACGTTCAAAGTGTAACACTATAAACACACCTAGAACAATTTGGCAAGCCCTTACACCAGAGATGCTCATCCTCCTTGGATATCCTTGGGATCCACCTGGCACTCAACTCTCTCCTGAGACTCCAAGAAGATAGATCTCCCTTCTCACCCCTCCTCAACCCTTTCATTGCTCCCCTCCCTCAACTGTTTCAACTAAGAACTTTATACCTCATTTTTACAGAAAAAAAATTTAAGGGCATTCTCCATGAGTCCCTCTTCACTCCTCTTCCACATCTCCCATACCTTTTTACCATATTTGTGACCTGCCCCTCCTCTACAGAATATCACGGGCCAGGATACCGGTGCTACTTGTCAGATGGAGCAGATTCAGATTCTTGGGATATAGATTCGGTGCTTCTCTAACTTTTCAGGCCAGCTTAGAGTACACAGTCAAATAACAATATTCTGTAGGGTCTTGGGGAAGAACAGGAAAGCATTTTAGAGGAAAGGGAAAAGTAGGGAAAGAAGGGAATCGGCCAAGGGAGAAAAGGAAACATGTGGAATGTAACTGGTAAGATTTATTCTCAAGATAAGAAGAGATTCCCCATTGAAGGATAGAGATGAAAGGAAAAAAAAATACATTTAGAATTGTAGAAGCTATTCTTTTATTTATTATTTATTTAAAAAAACATAATTATTTAACATGTCCCTAAAGAATTCTCTGTTCTTAATCCACTTCAAATAATTTCACAAATGTGTGCAAGTTCATGTATGGAGTACTTCCAGGGGCAGAAGGCAGCGCAGACCATTATTTCCTGAAGTCTTCCGAGTTAGACTCTCTCCCGGAGGGATCTGTCTCTTGCTCCCTTATTCTCTCTCCTCTCTCAGTACCAGTCAGCCCCCACCAGGGGGCATTATAGGCCTGTAAGGTCACGTGGCCCTCAGGAAGGCGGCGTGGTCCCGACAGCCGCTTAGCAGAGGAGCCAGCACCGAGGGGATGGTGGGAGGGGCAACTTTTCAGGAGCCCGGGAGAAGGGCAGAGGGGACATCGGCAACAAGCTCCTGGACAAGCTCGGGGCTTCGGAGCTGCGGCCAGTTGGGGTACACGTACGGCAGGCCCGCGGCGGCTCTGGGGCTGAGCCCTGGGGTAAGAGGCTGTAAAAGCGGAGGGGGAAGCCTGGAGGGGGTCGGGGGCCCCAAGTCCTGCAACTGGCGTTTCAGCCTCTTGCGGTGACTTTGGGCCCAGGTTTTGATCGGAACTTGAGACAGCTGCATCCCTCCCGCCGATTCCCGCCTCTCTGAGGCGCCCAGTTTGGAGGAGCTCTCCAGAGTGCTGATCTGCTTGGTAGCGAAAGTGGTCCCAAGGGGCGGGGTTTCCGGGCCCTCGGCCAGTCCGCAGTGGCCACTCCGGAGAAATTTCCTCACCCAGGACCTGGAGTTGAAGGTGGGAAGACCTCCAGCAGTGGCGATGGCACAGGTAGGTCTGGGGAACCGGCACTTGTAGAGGGTGCTTCCGAGAGATCGGGACCTGAAAGAACCGTGTCTACCTCAAGGCCCCGCGGACCTCGGCCTTCCCTCCCAGCGGAGGCCTCGGAATCACCGCGGTCGGGGTGTGAGGATTTCTGGCTGCTCTGGGACAGCCATTCCCCAGAGAATGGGCCTTTGTCATCTGGAGGAAGTTGGAAACGGAGAGGAGAAGCTCTTCTTGTAGACAAAACCGCAAGATCTTTTACCCAGAGACAGCCAATAATGGCTCAAATTATTCTCTCTTCTTTCAAATTCTTGCTAAGTCTCACCTACTACCAGAAGTCTTTCCTAATTCCTATTCTCCTTCGATGTGTGTGCCTCCCTCTTATCTCCTTTTTTCCATGTCTAAAATCTCAGCTAGAAATGACGTGGCTACTCTTTTAGTTATTACTAAATTAATTGTTACTGGGTTATTACCCAGGACCATGGACAGAGGCTAGCCATGCAAGCCACAGGAACTTTCACTTGTACCCTTCTTGCCAATTATCTTTGCTATGGAAGGAGGCTGTTGGTTATATCTTCTCTGTCTCTGTCTCTGTCCCGGTACATAGACATAATACATATACACACATAAAGACAGAATCTAGTTTTACATTTACACACACCCATAAACTATATGATTTATAGAAAGATGATATTTGTACACAACTTTTTGCATGCTTTCTTTCGGTTTAGACTGAACTGCTTGAGCAGGGAGTGGTTTGGGTTTTACTCTTTTGTTTTGTTCTCCTTGTATCCTCAGGGTTTGGCAGTGTGACCCATCCTAAGCAATTATTGAAATGCTTGTTGATAAAATCAGTTGTTCAGATATGCTACTTTGGGTTCTTTTTTTGTAAGCATAGAGCCCCAAAACATGGAGAAATGACTGAAACTAAAATTGCCATGAATAGTTCAATTTCATTTGAAGATAATAAATAAGATTCCTACATTATATATTACACACAAATGATAAGACAAGGAGAGGAGATAATATTCACATTAGATACTCTCCTCTTCTAATGAAAGCATATTATATTACTGAATGGGGATGGGGGGAAACATGTGAAATAGAATGCCAGCTTGATGAGAAACAGAAAGCTTTTGAGAAGTCTTGAGAAAGATCAAATTTTAACTTTAATTCAATTAATTTTTAACTCTCAGAAAAAAAACAAAATTCTGATAAAACATGGCTGGTGTGAGTGGTATGCCACCAACTATTTTACATGACTCTTTTTAGAGCTATGGACTATGTAGCTAGGAAACAGTTGATTGGAGAAAAGACTTTGCATCAATTTTCTATAATAAAGGTCTTTTTTAAAGTAACCAATTCAAATATATAACAGGAACAAATTCTGTATTTGATAAATTGTCAAGGAAATGGATGATGTAGCAGTTTTCAAAAGAAGAGAGCCCCCCAAAAGAAGAGATGCATCCCCCCAAAAATTCATAGGATATTTTAAAAATATTTCAAATCATTAGTAATTGGAAACGTACAAACTACAAAATTCTACCTCAGTCAGATTGACTAAAGTTGACCAAAAAAGCGAAAATATCAAATATAAGAAACTCTCTTAGAAAAACTAACACAATGACATACTTTTGGTGTAGTTCTAAGTTGATCTAGTCAATTTGTAAAGCAATTTGGAACTATACCTAAACTGATCTGTGTGTATTTCATAAGTTCTACAAATAAGCCAACAAAATAAAAAGCATTTTACAAAATTGACCACATATCTCTGCTTACTTGGCCTTGGGTTTATTAGCCCTTTAGGATATTTTTTTACCTCACAAATGATAGAGCAAAGACAAAAAGAACTAGCTTTCCTATTGAACAGAAATCTGGTCCACATAGAGACTTCCAACCTACAAAGAGCTGTCCCTATAGGAAACCTCAGCATCAGTTTAGTATTGCTCTCTTTTCAGATGACAACTGTTGTGAATAGAAATTGTTGCAGCGATTTCCCCCCGTACAAAAGGTTCTCTAAATAAGGTCTGTATATGTCCATTTCGACACATGCCTCATGAAAATTTTTAGAGTTCCTTCTAGCAAGGCAGTCCCCATAGAATTCCAGGCAATCTCCTTCAGGCCCTTTATCCTAAAAACCGCCCAAACTTCCCCCATAGAGCAATGCTTACTGCTGGAATTAATCAGCTGGACTTGAAAACTGTGAGGACAAGAACACAAATATTTCACCTAAAGAAGAAGTAAAAAAAAAGTCTTCTTTTGGATTGAAAGCACAGGCTTTCTTACCCTCGAAAGCTGTGGGACATTTTTGCCGCAAATTACATTCATCCATTTTTATGTCCCCCTACTGTGCCCAGCCCAGGGTCTTGCCCGAGAAATTATCAATCAGTGTTTGCTAAATTACTTTATAAGATGTTATATTAATATTTGTTGCAAAAAATTCAGAACTGGGGTGTGTGTATGTGTACAAAGACAGGACCCATGGTTTTAGTAATAACATGAACTCCTGTACAGTGAGTGAAAACTCCCTCTAAAAATCCATGCAGATCAGCCTCTTCTCTAGTATTTGTCCTTGAAAGGGAACTAAAATGAAATTACTTGCCCAGGACCACAAAGTCAAACTGCTTTCCTGGCTCCAAGGCCAGGCCTCCATTCACTGTTACTCTGTCTCTTATGGATATGTACACTTAAGATTTATCCATTGTTAAACCATAGTCTCGTGCCAGAATCCAGAGCAATAGATATCAACTACAGATGTATTAGTGAGTGAGACTTTGTAGGGAATCCGAGTGAGGAATCTTAGTGAGTCTCGGGCACGCCTTTGTGCAAATTTGTTTAGAATTTTGAAATGCACTCCTAGCTAACAATCTGATCAATCTCGGGAAGCATGAAGAGGATTGGCCATCCTCCTGGCATCTTTACTAAGGAATATCCTTTAGGGCAGGCATATGGTTACTCCAGAAACCTGGCCAGTTCATATGCATATAATATGTAGAGTGACTGGCCAAGAGGTGGAAAGAATCTACTGCTTGACATTGTCACGCAACTCTGCCTTGCTTCCACTGGCTCTCTCTCCATCCCTGCCTGGCCACAGAGGCCAAGGAGATCTCTGGCTCTTCTGTTTCTATCCTTCCTGGGAGCTAAGGATTCTCTTCCAAATTCCAAATTTGTGGGAGCTCATTGGCTCCCACAAATTCCCAGAGCAATGGGAATAACTAACAAGAGCAGTAATAACCCCTCTCCCCCAATGGATGCTATGGGAAGCTACTAGTATCTAATTCAAAATGTTAATACGAATGCTGTCCTCTGCATTCAGGCACACATCTCAGAAACTTTTATTTAATTTCATGAGCAATTAATATATAATTTTCCAATTGTGTAGTACTGTTAATAAGCAGTTACTTGCAGTTGTATTTTTATAATTCTTATATCTATATCTTGGTAGGAAATTCCAAAGTACTTGATATATTTTATAGTAATTGTAAGTGATATTTCTCTTTATCTTCCTACTGAGGTTTATTGGTGTTAGATTGAAATGACAATGATTTGTGTGGATGTTTTTATCTCTTGCAAATTTACTTAAAGTATTTTTCAATTAATTTTTACTTAAATCTAAGTTTTTTAGGTGCATTATCTGCAAAGGTGATAACTGTGAATCTTCTTGGTTTCCTATAGTTATTCCCTCAGTTTTCTTATACCGTGTCAAACGGTGACAGTGAACATCATTGTTTCACCCTGAATTTATGGGAAAAGATTGTAATTTATCTCCATTAGATAATGTTAGCTCTTGATTTTAAATATATTCTATTTGATTTACTTATTCAGGGCCGTGTCCATCAAATAACCAAGACTATCTGAAAAAAGTTAAAAAAAAACTCATCTGGAAGAAAAAAAGTTTAAAAAATCAAGGGAAGTAATGAGGACCAAATAACAAAGGAAGATAGTCTAGCAATATCAGATCTCTAACTACATTATAAAGCACTAACCCTCAAAACCATCTGGTTCTGGCTAAGAAATAGTGAACTGATGAAAGAAATTAGGTACATAATATATAATAGCCAAAGACTATGGTAATCTACTGTTGGATAAACCTAAAGATTTCTGGGATAAGAACTCACTTCTTACAAAACTGGGAAAACTGGAGGTGGGGGGGAGGGCATTGGACACAAAGTATGTATAAAGCTGTATCTCTTAATTTATACTAAGATAAGTCTGAATAGCTACATAATTTAGAGATAAAGGGGGATGATAAGCAAATTAGAAGAGCAAAGAATAGTCTATCGAACTTATAGGAAGAGAAAATATTTTTGATCAAATGGAGAGAACATGGCAAAATGCATATAGATCATCTTGATTAAATTAAACTTTAAGAGTTTTTACACAAACCAAACCAAATGCTATCAAGACTAGAAGGAAAGCAGAAAGCTGGAAAACAGTCTTTACTGTAAGTGTCTCCCATAAAGGCTTCGTTGGTGAAATGAGCCAAATTTATAAGAATAAAAATGATTCCTGAAGAGACAAATCGAAGGATACAAGCAGGCAGATTTCAAATGAAATAATCAAAGCTATCTCTAGGCATATGAAGAAGTGCTCTAAATAACTTGATTAGCAATTAAAGCACCAATGAGATACCACCTCAATCCTTTGGTCAATGACTGTAGTGATCAAGTGTGTGATTAAACCCAAAGACACCAATTTCTGGGCTGAGAGCTCTCTGTTTGACAAAAAATTGCCAGGAAAATTGGAAAATACTATGGCCGAAGGTAGGCTTTGACTAACATTTAACACCCAACACCAACGTAAGGTAGAAATGTGTTCATGGTTTAGAAATAAAGGGAGATATTATAGACAAATTAGGAGAACAAGGAATAGTCCAACTTGTCTGGAGAAGGGAGGAAATTTTGGATAAAGAAGTAGAGAACATTATGAAACGCAAAATGAGTATTTTTGATTCTGTTAAGTTAAAACTGAGGTGAGAGAAATGATAACTATATAAAAAGATGCGAGATAATAGATGATATCGAACTGGTCTGTAATAAATGAAAGATGACATTAATAGAGATGATTAGTGAATAATTAGCTATCATGTAAGATATAATTCAACAATAGTGTGAAAGAAGAACCTGATCAAAAGGAAAAATAATGAGATGACTGATTTAGAGATAAATATTATGATGGCTAGATGATAGATAAGAATCACTATCGTCTCACTGAACTGAGCTTCATAGACTTAGAGCCATCCCGGTGGTAGAGTTAAGTGAGACCTGAGAGTCTCTAGATCAACCCTGCCCTTCTCTGCCCCCACATTTTACTGGTGAGAAAACTGAAGTTCAAGGTCCCACAGCTACAGCATCCATGCCTTCCTCACTCCCAAACCCAGCTCTCTCTCCACTAGGCCATACTGCCCTCATGTGATTCCTACCCCAAGCATATCAACCCATGAGAAACTGCCACAAACACACGTATAAACAAACAACTTTTATTTGTCAGAAATTCTAGAAAAAAAAATAATCAACTTTAAATCCAAGTGTGAAAGAAGTCCCTTTAAAATGAATTCCTCTTCATACTCAATCCCTGCTCCCAAAAAAGCCAAAAAATTGCATTAGAATCCTTAATACCTATAATTGAAATCAGAGAATGACCCACTGCCCTTTTCACCAGAACTCCTGAGATAATACAAAGATGCCCCTGTCAAGAGGTTCCTAAGCAGACCCCCACCTGACCTGCAGCTGTGAGGTATCTGCTCAGAACATTTACAGCCAGACCCCTCCACTCCACTTCTCTTGGAGGCAATTAAAATACTGCAACGTGCAATGTCTAAAGGGGTGCATCTGGCTGCTAAAAGAGAAATTATAATATTAATAGCACTTCTGTCTAAAGGCATCCTCCTGGTAGGAGGCAGCCTCATTCCGCCCCAACCTCTCACTGCGATCCAAAGTGCTCCAGATGATAACCAAGTTGAGAACAAACACACTCAATGTGAATAACAACAATAACAAAAAAAAACCCTACCCATATTCCCCCAGTGTAGTCTTGAGGGTCACTGAATGGGGACTACTTCAGAGCAGAGCTGCCCACCATCATCACAAACAAGGTTTTCTGGGCCCCGACAGGGGTGGTGATCTGGCTCCAGACAGCAATTACACCAAGCCCAGGGGCAGGAGGGAGAATCACTGGTGCCCTGGTCTCAGGAGGCAGGGTCTCAGAAGGGGAGCAGGGGACAGCCCAATAAAGAAAGTCCCACACACGGCCTCCAGGAAGGCAGAGGAGGCTGCTGAAGATGAAGGCCAGACTAGACAGAAAGCCTCCAGGGAGCTGGCTGTCTCTGGGGGCTCTGGCAGGCTGAGAAGCCGGGAGTGGGGGGAGGCTGTGTACTCAAGGAGGAATGGAGTCTTTTCTTGCCTGGTCAGGATACCCAGGTACTGAGGTAGTCATTCCTGCTCAAAAGGGGAAACAAAAGCAAAAATCCAACACAAATCAATTAACAAAGAAACACAGATGGGTCCCTCCAAGAGGGTCCTGGAGAAATCCTGAGGATGCCCAAAAGGGCAGGATCAGGGTAAGGGAGTACCTGTTCACTGGATTGTGCAACAGTTGAACCAGAGGCCTCCTTCTGCTCAGTATTGGGGTGACTCTTGACCTCCTCCTCCTCAGCTCGGATCCTACGGATTTCACAAACTAATTCATGGAAGGCTTGCTCCACACCTTGTCCAGTCTTGGCTGATGCCTCCACATAAGGGACCCCTAAGCGCCTGGCCATCTCCTTGCCCCATGTGGGGTCCACTAGACTATCGGTCACATCGATTTTGTTGGCCACCAACACCACGGGCACAGGGGCGGTGCCCTTGAGCCTCCACAGACGATCCCAGAATAAATTCACGTTCTCAAAAGAGTGGGGGTCATTCACTGCATAGACCAAGAGGAATCCCTCTCCCCAGTGCACGGAATGGTTCCTGAGAAGGTAGTACTCTTCAGTACCTGTGGTATCCACGATGTGCAGCTGGCACCGCTCTTTGTCCACCACTGTTTTCTTACAGTAGAAATCTTGGATGGTGGGGTCATGCTGGGTCACAAAACGATTCTTAGTAAACTGAATGGTCAGTGCAGTCTTGCCCACAGAACCGGTGCCCATCACCACCAACTTATACATCTTGATTCTGCGTCTGTCTGGATCGCCTATGGAGGTATGGACACAAGAAGCCATGAGAACTGGGATGGGCTCAAGTGGCCTCTAGTCTACTTTCCAGGCTGCAAGGAAGGGCTGCAAGAAGTCAGCCCATTACACAGGAGGTCATCTCTTGGGAGGAAGACTTTCCTTTATCCTCCAGCCTCAGTGGGCTTCTTTGCCGATCCTCTTCCCCACCCCCTTTCAGCTCTCTGAGGCCCAGCTGAACAAGGCTCAACCCTCCCCCCAGTGACAGAACTTCAGATACTGGAAATCTCCGACTCCCCTGGCTCTTCTGACCTATTCCAAACCCAGTGGAGCACGTGGGCTCCAGGCCCTTCCATTCTGTCCGGCTTCTCCAAGACACTCTCTGGTTCACTGGCGCCCTTCTCACACCCCCCAACCAGAAGACCCTGCGGTCAATTCGGAAGGCTCTAGGAGGCCACAGAATAGTGCTTACTATTTCTACAGGCCATGCTCCTCTACTCTAAGGTAGCCCAAAGGGCTTCGGTTTGGGCGGCTTCAGGGTCTGCAGCTGCTGCATCAAAGGGGCCGAGAGTCCCTGGCCGGCTCGGCTGCAAACTGGGCTCCCCCATCTCAACCTGCAAAGATACAACCCAAAGTTTGTAACATTGTATGGGCTGAGGCAGCTAAGGTGGGGGCAGGAGAGGCGAGCCCAGCGGCACTGGCCGCACTAATGGGGCCCCACGAGGAGCCGAGCTGAGCCAATACCTCCCGCATTAATGCAGTCCCAGATGGGGGGGTCTACTTGCCCCCCACCCCATTGCTGTTACCTGAGAGCTGGCCTCTACATACCGTTTCGGAGCTGTAAAAATACCCAGCCAGGTCGCATTCAGGTCTAGTCTGTTAGCGTGGTACAAGTTAGAGCACCGAGACCCAGAGGCCCTCCTCCTAGTTAGTGCAGGGACCACGGGAACATCGGGTCTCCAGGGTGATTTGGGGAACCCCGCCCCTAGGCAACAAAGGCTCCTGGGAGCCACGCCCCCACTTTTTGGGGATGTGGGGAACCTCCCTCATTTTGGAAGCTCCACCCCAGTAGAATTTGCGAAGTCCCACCCCTCACTATAAGAGTCTGTTAGGAACTCTAGTTTCCCCTCGCTGGAGCTCTGATTATCCTGCGGGCCCCTGCTTTTGGAGGTCAGGAAACCCACCGCAGCCGCACAGTGATTTCCCCCAAGGATTTCTGCTGTGTGCCGAGCTCTGTGGTGGATGGGGGCATGTAAGTACCAAGAATGAAACTGCTTCACGCATCAGAGAGGAGAGCAATCCGACATTTGATGCTCTTCCCAACCTGCCCCCCACCCCGGTTCTGTTACAACTCTTCCTCACACATCACAACCAGCCTTCTTGTCATTCGTCACACACCTCTCCCTCCCGAGTTCCTCTGCATCGGCCACCCCAGTGCTTGGAAGTCTCTCCCTCTCTCCTGTCTCCCCTGGGAATTACTGGCTTGCTTCAGGATGCGTGTCCAGAGCCATCGGCTGCAGGAGGCCCTTCTGTTCCCCTCACCCCCAGCACCCATCCCTGTGCCTCGCCCCAGTGCCAGTTAGTGCCTCTTTCCACGTTATCCCATCTCTGCTTTGCATGTGTTCTGTATTTTGTGCCCACGGAGCTTTTATGAGCCTGAGGCATCCTCATCCTGACTCTTGCTCGCAGTGATGAACCTGGTTCTCCAGAGCAAAGCTCCTGTTTCAGGCTTACCCTGACAGAAGTGAGGCTGTCCCGCACCTATGGGCTTGAGTTCCCATTCCGGGGTATCCTTCCCCAGTGTTTACCACCATTTACATTCTGTATTCCCCCTATAGCTTTGAAACTAGCCAAAGGGGCCGAAATCATCTGGCCAGTTGACATCAGTTGGCTTTCATAAAGGAATATTTATTGAGAGGACAGTAAGAATCATAGTTACAAAGCATTTTCTGAATGCGGGGACACCCCCTCTCCCTACCCCCCTCAGATGGAGAGAAAGCCAGGACTCCATGTTTAAGTGGTTGCTCCTTCATATTGACTTTGGCCGAGGAGATGATGGATGGACGCATGGATGGGTTTTTCTTCTAGGTCGCCTTGTCCGTTCTGGATGCTGACTCAAGCAGGGTCCTCGGGACGTCCTTCGTCACTTAGTCCAGCGGACTGCAAATTCGGGGACAGAATCCAGTTCCTGGCCGTGTGGCAGCTTGCTTAGCTGACCTTCTGTATCTCCCAGGCTGCTGGGTAAGAGGGTTACTTAAAGCAGACTTGGATTTATCCATCTGTCTTTGGGGTTTGTACCTCAGCTCAATGGGTTTGTGGTTTTTTTCCTTTATTGTAAATAAAACTTTTCATGATTACCATGGAAGTGACTGAACAAAGAAAAGGTTTATAACTGCCTAGGAATGACTGTACAGAATATAACTAACAACTTCACTATTACATGTTTAACACCAGGGACAGTTGAACCTTTGTTCATTTTCCATGACAATTCAGTCTTTACAAAAATACCCGTCCCACTCCCATCATCATGGAGGATGTCCACATGGAGTAATGGCTTGGTGGAGCATGCTCAGAAACCTGAGGAAAGAAGGATACAGTCTCCATACACAAAAGGAACATTGGGGAAATTGAGGTAGGAAACTGGGGAAGAATGGTGTTAGTTTCAGAAAGGTGGTGAAGACGGAGCTTCAGAAAGGTGGTGAAGACGGAACTTCAGTGCCTGCTGTTTGTCTGAAATGGGGGGCTTTGCTTTGAATTGGCCCTTCTCGTTGACATATTTGGCAAGATCAATATTCAAGAGGGAGTAATATTTAATAACAATAATACACATATACCTGATTTACTATAAGGCTGGTGGATTCAGAGATTTTCAGCCAGAAAGGTTATTGGGGACCATCATGTCACCTCCTTAATTCTCTAGGTGAAAAAATAGCCCCGGAGAGGTCAGGTCATTTGATCCAAATCACACAGCATTTTGGTCAGTGTGAGGATCAGGATGGTCTTTAGCCATTTTCCACTTAAAAATTCAGCTTTCTCCATGGCAAAATCCTGCCTGGCAAACCATGATCCTCATGGTCTCCAGGTATGGTTGGAGTCTTGAACTGGAGCTCTCTGGGGGATCTTAAGTCCTTTCCATTGTGTGTGATTCACTCTTTTACATCTCTCTCCTCCCGAGCCCCTGCATGGGTGGTCTAACGGGAGCACCAGGCCTGGGCTGGATCTCCAGGCATTGTACAGATACTTTGAAGTCTCACAGACAGTCCTCGCTCCTGCCTCATGCCCTTCACTCTCACTTCTCTGGGTGGGCTACAATTGGCAGGTATGGTCATCAGGGTGGACGGCAGAACTCTTCCCTGCCACTCTGGTCTCCTCTGCTGTCCAGTGGCCAGGTCAAATGACTTTGAGTGATGATGGGTCTCATTTCAGAGACCCTGATGGACTCTGTTTGACATAATACAATTCCTTTAACAAATTCCTTTAACAAATTATTTATGATTATATTTTTTAAGTTATTTCAAAATATAAAGCACATGTAATATAGTGACTAGACCTTGCCCTGGAGGTAGAAAGGCTTGGATTAAGTCCTGTCTGTGTGAACCTGGGCAAATCCCTCAACCTCTCATTGCTCCGGGAGAAAAAATGTAAGTCAATTAGGATTTCTTGAAGCCTACTCAACAAATAAAAGTGATTAAATAAAGCAAGATCTATAAAGCATTTAGTACAGAGCCTGGCACATAGTAGGTACTCAATAAATACTTGATCTTCTTCACCCCCCTCTTATGTGCTAGGAAATGTGCTGAGCTCTGAAGACAGATCTTTTTGAAAAATGCAAAAAACAGAAACCCACAATCCAATGGGGGAGATACCATGCAAACAATTCTGTATGAGAAATAAATGCAGGATGAATTAGCTGGGATTTCAGAAGAGAAACTTTAGGTTGAGGAGGATAGGAAAGGCTTCTTGCAGGAGGTCGGGTTTCCCGGCAACTTGAAGGAGCCAGAGAAACAGAGGGGGATATGGGAGGGAGGGCATTCTGGCCACGGGGCACCGCTACTACAGAAGGCCAGGAGCCTGGAGGCAGAGTGTGATGTACCAGGAACAGCAAGGGGCCATTTTCACTGCATCAGAGAATTACGGAGTTGGGGGGGTGGGAAGAAAGCTGAGATAAGACTGAAAAGTGAGAGAGGAGCTAGGTCATAAGGAGCTTTAAAAGCCAAAGAGACGACCCCCCCCCCAACAGGAACAAAGTTGTACAGTTTTCCAGCTTTGTGTTGTTAAACAATACTGGGAACTTTTTGTAAACCCAACGAGGTGGTCTTCTGGACATATAGCCCAAGTCCAGGGGGTCTTGCAGAGCAAGGCAGGCGTTTCCCACCCACCGTCCATGGCTCAGCTCAAACCAGTCCCCGTTTTCTTCTGAAGGAAGATAAAGATACTGGCAAATGCCGCAGAGCGCCTGGCCATGCGACTTGATAGTCCTACCTGTCATTTTGCTGCTAAGTCCGAGCAAAGAGCCTTTTGTTGAGCCCGGACTCGGGAAGACTAGAATGCAGATCCGACCTCTGCGGTGATCCTGAGCGAGTCACTTTTGCTGTTTGCCTCAGTCTCCTCATGTGGAAAATGGGAATAATAAAAAGCAAGTACCTCCTAGGGTGGTCGTGAGGATCAGAAAAGCCAGTATTTATAAGGCACTGGCGCAGTGTCTGGCCCTTAGTGAGGGGGATCCTTATCGGATATTTTCTCCTGAAGGGAACAGTCTGTGCGGTTGATTGAACAGGGCGGTGGGAGGCTCAGACCTGAGGTTCAGAAAGGTCAGAGGTGACCTGGGGAGGAGGGAGACTTCAGAGAGACAGACCACTGCGGCCCCTCCCCTCCCCCCCAGCAGGTGTAATAACAGCCCAGGTAGGAGAGAAGGAGGGGGGCAGGGTCAGAGTCAGACGAGAGAGGGCAGAGGGCAGAGAGCGCCCTTGGGACCTCCGGGGACCAGGAATGGGGAGAGGAGCCCGGCGTTAGTGAGCTGAAGGAGGAGAGTGGGACCTGAGAACTGACAAGGGAAGGAAGCAGGAAGGAAGGTAGCTTGGGGGAGGGAGATGTTCTTCCCCCATGGTGCTGGAACACTGAAGTCAGGAGCTCCGGAGTTCAAATCTGACATCAGACACTTAACATGTCCCAGCTGTGTGACCCTGGGCAAGTCACTTAATCCTAATTGCATCAGGAAAAAAAAAAGATTGTGTGATGGATTTGGCTATTTTCAACAATGGAGAAATTCAAGGCAATTCCAATAAACTTGAAACGAAAAGTACTGTCAGCATCCGGAGAGAGAATGATGGAGGTAAATGTGTTCTTTAAAAAAAGAAAAAGAACTGAGTTCTAGTCCTACTTCTACCTCACTCTCTGTGTGACCTTGTTTATCTCAGTTTCTTCAGCTGTCCCATGAGGATTTGGATGAGGATCAGGAGGAGTTCTCTCCCAGGCTGGGGCGGAGGGGGGGGGAGAGACAGCCCATTCTCCAGGTTCTACTTCTGACCCAAACCATGCTCAGAGCACCCATTATCTTCCCCACTACTTCTTTCTAGTCTCCCATGTCTTTCTCTTCCCAGAAATCATAAATAGTCTTTTAAAGACTATTTATGTACACATATATTGGATTTAACATATACTTTAATATATTTAACATGTATTGGACTACCTGCCATCTAGGGGAGGGGAGGGAGGAGTGATAACAAAAAGAACGTCTTGAGCCTGGAAAGACTTCTATGAACTGATGCGAAAAGAAGTGAGTAAAACCAAGAGAAAATTGTGCACAGAAATAAGATTATATGATGATCCACTCCAATGCACTTGACTCTCTTCAATAAACAATAATTCAGGCTAATTCCATAGAATTTTGATGGAGAGAATCTTCTATATCCTGAAAGAGGACTATGGGGATTGAATGTAAAAAAAAAAAACCCTATTGTATTTGTATTTTTACCCAGGCACTTAATACATCTGGCACACAGTAAGTCTTTAATCAATGCTTTCTTTTTAAAAAATGTCTTTCTTTCCTTCTATTTTTTCCTATTATTATAATTTTTTATTTACAAAACAAATGCATGGGTAATTGTTCAGTATTGACCCTTGCAAAACCTTCTGTTCCAAATTTTCCCCTCCTTTCCCCCACCCCCTCCCCTAGATGGCAGGTAGTCCCATACATGTTAAATATGTTAAAGTATATGTTAACTCCAATATATGTATACATATTTATACAGTTTTCTTGTTGCATAAGAAAGATCGGATTTAGAAAAAAAGGTAAAAATAACCTGGGAAGAAAAACAAAAATGGAAGCCAACAATAACGGAAAGAGTGAAAATGCTATGTTATGTTACATACATGCTCGGTTCCCATAGTTCTCTCTCTGGGTGTAGATGGCTCTATTCAGGCCAGTTCAGTGATGAAGAATCTCATTGATGAAGAGAACCATGTGCATCAGAATTCATCATTGTTGTCTTGTTGTTGCCGTGTATAATGACCTGCTTCTAGTTCTAATGCCTATTTTTTTTCCTTCCTTTCCAAATCATTCTCTTCCCAGACCTGCCTCTTTCCCTCCCCCCCCCCAACCCGCAGCATCTTTCCAGATCAGCTTTTCTTTGCCAGGGAAAAGGGGGCAGTACCAATCTGTGTGCAGGCAGCGGGAAGCCCCAGAGGACTAGGAAGGGAAGGAGTGTGTGTGTGTGTGTGTGTGTGTGTGTGTGTGTGTGTGTGTGTGTATACACGCCCTCACACACTTTTCTCAGCACCTTTCTCTGCCTTCTACCTGTGTCTGTAACCGCTTCCAACCGGTCTGGTCATTTTTGCCTCCCACCCAATATCCCCAGTGTCCCTGCCCCATGCCGCCCCTCTGACTCTGAGTCTGAAGCTCTCCCTGTCTCCCAGGCTCTGCGGCTCTCAGTCCCGGGGAATTCCTCTCTCCTCCCTGCCGGAGGAAAGGTTTAGCTTGTAGTCAGAGACCTGAATGCAGATCCAGCCCCAGACACTCACTATGCTGGGCTTTGGAGCAGAAGCTTTCACTCTCTCTGTCTCTTATCCCTAGAGGATTGCCTTTAATGCCCCGGAAAGACCTCGGAGCTCGTTGAGTCCTGCCGTTACTGTTGTTCAGTCCCCTCTGACTCTGTGACCCCATAGGTCTCTGTCCCTGGGATTTGCTTGGCAAAGATACTGGAGTGGATTGCCATTTCCTTCTCCCGTGGCAGGGGATTAAGGATGCCCAAAGCGCCCAGAATCAGCCAGCTACAAAGTTTCTGGGGCTGGATTTAAACTCAAGGTTTTACACTGGGCCATCTAGCTGCCTCTGCAGAAGTAAGGATAGTTAGCATTTCTGTAATGCTTTAACTTTTGCAGAACACTTTGCCAATTGTTTTTATCCTTTCAACCAAATGACTTACTAAAAAAGTTTGACGTTCAAGGTGTAACAGTCCAGGGATCCTCAAACTTTTTAAATAGGGGGCCAGTTCACTGTCCCTCAGACTGTTGGAGGGCCAGACTAGAGTAAAAACAAAAACTTTGTTTTGTGGGCCATTAAATAAAGAAACTTCATAGCTCTGGGTGAGGGGGATAATCACCCTCAGCTACCACATCTGTTCCATGGGCCGTAGTTTGAGGACCCCTGTAAGTAACACTATCAATGTATCCGAAACACTTTGGCAAGCCCTCACACCAGAGATGCTATCCTCCTTGGATTACCTTGGGATCCACCTGGCACTCAACTCTCCCCTGAGACTCCAAGAAGATAGATCACCCTCACTAGCTCTCTCTCCCACTCTCCACAGTAGATCACCCAAACCTGTCCACCCCTCCTCAACCCTTTCATTACTTCCCTCCCTCAACTAAGAACCTTATAAAATTCTTTTTTTTTAAATAACTTTTTATTGACAGAACCCATGCCAGGGCAATTTTTTACAACATTATCCCTTGCACTCGCTTCTGTTCTGATTTTTCCCCTCCCTCCCTCCCCCTCCCCTAGATGGCAAACAGTCCTATACATGTTAAATAAGTTACAGTATATCCTAGATACAATATGCGTGTGCAGAACCAAACAGTTTTCTTGTTACACAGGGAGAATTGGATTCAGAAGGTTATACCTGGTTTTTACAGAAAAAATAAGTTAAGAGCATCCTCCACGAGCTCCTTCTTCTCTCCTGTTCCACATCTCCCATACCTTTTACCATGTTTGTGACCTGCCCCTCCTATATAGAATGTCATGGGCCAGGATACCGGTGCTACTTGTCAGATGGAGCAGATTCAGATAATTGGGATAAAGATTCGGTGCTTCTCTAACTTTTCAGGCCAGTTTAAAGTACACAGTCAAATAACAATATTCTGCAGGGACTTGGGGAAGAGCAGGAAAGCATTTTAGAGGGAAGAGAAGAGAAGAGAAAGAAGGGAATCGGCCAAGGGAGAAAAGAAACTGGTAGGGAGAGTGTAACTGGTCAGATTTATTATCAAGATAAGAAGAGGTTCCCTATTTAAGGGCAGAGATGAAAGGACAAATGACGAAGCATTTTTACAATTGTAGAAGCTATTCTTTTAGATAAAACCGCAAGATCTTTTATCCAAAAACAGCCAATATTGGTTTCAATGGTTCATAAGACCACCTGCTTTATGAAATCCTGGCATAGAAGTCGGGGACTTTTCAATAATTGACCACCAAGAAGTTGGTTCAGGCAAGGGGCGTGGCCATCCAAATATTACAAAATGATTGTGATTGCTGTTCTTCCCCACTCTCTTTGTTGTATCCCTCACCCCTCCCTTCTCTTTTCACTATGATTTTTCAGGTAGCAACTAAGGAAGCCAAAGGGCCCTCCCCATATTGGGTGACATCACTCCCCGATTTTTTCCTAGCCTACTTCCTCCTATACCTGGCTCTTCTCTCTGTCTTACCCCTCCTAACCCTGACATGCCAGTGGATGGATCTGACCTGGATGCTTTCTCACTTGCTCTTGAAGTTCCTTAAAGAGCTGATATATATTGGAAGCTACAAATTTTATCTGGGCTGTGGCAATTCTTTGCACCACACCTACTGAATAGGCCAAATCAGATATTATATTTATGTCTCCTGAATAATAAGTAAGAGCTAGAATGATTGCATACAACTCATTCTGCTGAGTGGATTGAAAAGGAGTTCTGACTAGTCTCTTTATAGTTAAGTCACGAGAGTATACAGAACAAATATTATGTTTGGATGCATCTGTAAAGATAGTTGGTCCTTTAAGACAAACTTTAGAAACCTTCTCTTTAAGAATCCATCGCCAATTATGTAAAAGTATGGTTATCTTTAATGGAGACGCATGTGTAAAATTTGGACCTATGGCCAATAAAATTTGCCACTCTGGGATGGTCTCACAGCACACATTAATTTGTGTATTGATGTAAAAGGTGTATATCTTATCAGGTCTTGTCCCAGATAATTGTACTGCTCGCTTAATGGCCTTTAATAAAATTCTAGCCACAAGCACTGGGTAAGGAGTAAGGCTTCATTCTGGTTGTGCCGGGAGGTTCACCCACTCTATCACACTGTCTCCTTGATGAAGGACTGCTGTGGGTGCCTCTTGTGTCACAAAAACTGATATTTCCAAGGGTTTTGAGTGACTCTTTTCAACCACATTGGATAAAGCCAGTTCAACTTCTCTCAAAGCCTCTTGAGCTTCTTTTGTAACCTGGCGTGGTGAGTTTAAAGCATTGTCTCCCCTTAAAATGTCATGTAATAGTTGTAACTGATAGGTAGTCAAACCTAACACTGGACGCATCCATTGGCTATCTCCTATCTATTTCTGAAAGTCATTTAAGGTGTTCAACTTCTCTGTTCTTAAGGACAGTTTTTGTACTGTAAGCACCTTAGGGTGTTCTTCATATCCTAAATATTGAAAAGGAGCATGTCTTTGAATTTTTTCTGGAATTATGTACAATTTGTAGTTCTTCAATGTTTCTATGGTCTTTTGTAGACATGCTTCTAATATTTGCTCCTCAGGTGCACATCCCAATATATCATCCATGTAATGTAGTAACATAACTTTTGGAAATGTTTTTCTTAATGGAGTAAGAGCAGTAGCAACATATATTTGACACATAGTAGGGCTATTTTTCATTTCCTGTGGCGAAACTATCTATTCATATCTTTTATAAGGCTCAGCTAAGTTATCACTAGGTATTAAAAAGGCAAATCTTTTTGTATCCTCTTTATCGAGAGGGATAGAATAGAAACAATCCTTAATGTCGATAACCCAAAGAGGCCATTTCTAGGCAATTGAGTAGGAGATGGAAGTCCAGGCTGAAGAGTCCCCATAGTTTCCATATGTTCATTTACCTTTCTTAAATCAGTCAACATCCTCCATTTTCCAGATTTCTTTCTTACAACCAATACTGGGGAATTCCAAGGACTTAGAGAAGGTTGTTAAGTGTCATTGGTCAAGTTGCTCCTGTACTATATCTAATAAGGCCTGGATTTTATCGCTACCTAAGGGCCACTGTTCTATCCCCACTGGTGCATCAGTTTTCCATTGGATAGGAAAAGAACTTCAACAGCAGCCCTGCCTAAAAAACCGAGGTACTCATTTTTAACCCTAATTGTTGTAAAATGTCTCTTCCCCACAGATTGATGGAGATTTTTCAACTGTAAAAAGAGTAAAAACTTCTGTTTCACCTTCAAAAGTCCATCTCAAAGGGGTAGCACTAACTTCAGCCACTATTGATCCTCCTACGTCAGACATGTATGTGTCTGCCTTAATCTTTGGCCAATGATTGGGCCAGTTGGCACCTCTAATGACTGTACGATCTACGCCTGTGTCTACCAATCCTTCTAATGGAGTGCCATTTATATAGTGAGCATAGGTCGGTCAGCTGTCCCAGCTGCTGTCCAGTATATTCCTGGATTTTTTGGCCTGGAGTCAGAATCTGGGCGACTATCATCAGAGTGCTTATTAGAACTCTGTATCAGTAAACCTGATGCTACTACTTCTCCTGGGTGATAAGTCACACATTGCCTACCTTCATTAGTGACTGGGATATTCGTGTCACATTCTCCAGTTTCCCATATCAGTGTATGGATGGACACTGTTTTTTACATCTCAGGAGGTGAAATGGCCAAGTTGACTGTGCCTGGAGGCAAAGGATGAAGGCAGAGGGGCCACCATGAGGCTGGAGGCAAAGGCCAGACAGGAACAGATTTCACCTCGCTAGGGGGTATCTCATTAGTCCCAACTGTATACAACTCTATTCTCCCCAATTGTAACTTCTTTCCCCCATCAGGTTCCTTCTTGGTGGATTAATTATGTCTGGGTACTGAACTTCTAAAGACTCTCTGGGTGTAACCTCTGCTGCCACCATGCCCATCTGTTTTTTTTGCCTGGGGCCCTTGGGCTGGGCTTCTCTTCCTGGGAGGGTGGGAAAGGCTCTCTCTTTTTTTTTTTTTTGCCCCATTTTAATTGAAAAATGAAAGTGATTAGTTTACTCACCCTATTTCCTGGTCACAGGGACTTTTCCACTGATCTTGAAATCTCATCCCTCAAACTGAGTATAGGTCCTTATGGCCCCGTTTCAGTGCCAAAATGTAATGGTCAGGCTAGCTTTCTGGAGGACTTTGAGATCAGCCTGAGCCTTGGTCTTAGCGAAGAAGTGATGAAGGCAGGACGCCATCACAAGGCTGGTCAAAAATGGAATGTCCCATTTCTAGTCCTCTCAGCCCTTAAATACCTTATTATAATTACATCATTACAGTATACTGAATGTGTTTACTACAGAACCATTACATCACTATACTAAGTACTAAATATATGTGTACTAAAGAACCACAATCTCATCAATTCCACTGAGTTAACACCTTGTTGTAATATGCTTCTTCAGAATTCCCACCCTCTGTAGCACATGATCTCCAATTTTACATTCACACTATTTCCTACCCATTTCCTACATACTACAGTATAAATCTAACCAAGCCCTTGACCAGTGAACCGGACACCAAGATGAACAGGCATACATATAATGTAATTATAGAAAATACTTTAAAATATCCAGAATTAAAGTAAAAGGAAATATTGCATTGTGTGTCAAACAAGAATGATCTGTATTTTGCTACTTAAAAACTTGGCATGGTGTAAAGAATTCAAAATATGATCAAAAGTTGTGTGAAAGAACTTACCGGTCCTAAAGAATTACATGTGTGTACAGTATAATCTGATCATGTGTTTTAAAGGCAGTCTTGTGATATAGTTCTTGACTATTGTTTCTAGTCCAATAATATAATTTTTTTATTAATGCATATTTATTTTCCAAGCAGCATAAAATAAACCTTTTTACATATTGCAACTTAGCCTACTATTCAATGTTAGATTATAATCTAAATTGAAAGCAAATATCGCTTTAAAAGTCCCTAGAGTTTTGGGGTTTATTATTTTGTTTTAAATTTCTTGTGGAATTCTTTTTTGCATAACAGAAGCCAACCGAATGAAACTCTTCTAGGAAAAAAAAATTGTTCTGTGTAGTTGCAGCTGGACCTGAAATAAAAACATTATATACTCACAGGCCATCTAACCTTGCTCCCATATCACCCTTTTACACACCTGATATAGTCAGCTTCCTTACTATTCTCATAGTCCATTATCCCATGGCTCAAAATCTGAGCCAGATGATAATACACACACAGCTCCCTATTATACTTATATGCAGGTATACTGATTCCAAATCCCATCCTCTTTTTCCAGTGTTCAGTTCAAAATTAAGCTTTTGGGGCCCTGTACCTTTCAGTGATCGCTGGTCTACAAGATGGCAGAGAACCACGTAGGAGACAGAGAGGGATCCTCACAGAATCTTATGCTGTGTGTGAAGCCATAGCCAAGAGTTTCTCAACTTAAACTCTCTCTCTTAGTCTCTAAGTTTCCTGTAAATCTAATGTATGATTCATCCATTTTTATGTCTCCCTACTGTGCCTAGCCAAGGGTCTTGCCCAGAGAAGTTAATAATTGGTGTTTGCTAAATAATTTTACAAGGAATTATTTTAAATAATTATTGCAAAACATTCAGAATGGGGGTGTGCATGTGTACAAGAACTAGATCCATGATTTTCGTAGTAAAGTGAACTCCTATACCAGTGAGTGAGAAGTCCCTCTAATGATCCATGCAGATCAACTCTTGTTTCATTGGCTCCCACAAATCCCAGAGTAATGGGAATAACTAACAAGAGCAGTAATAACCCCTCTCCCCCAATTGATACTATGGGACGCTACTAGTATCTAATACAAAATGTTAATATGAATACTGTACTCTGCATTGAAGTACACATTGCCAGAAACTGTTTTATTTAATTTCATGAGCAGTTGTATTTATTTATTTAGTTGTATAAATAAGCAGTTACTTGCATTTGTATTTTTTATAATTTTTGGTAGGGAATCTTGGTAGGGAAATTCCAAAGTACTTTATATATTTTATAGTAATTGTAAGTGACATTTCTATCTTCCTACTGAGGTTTTTATAATGACAATGATTTGTGTGGATATTTTTGTTTCAATTAATTTTTACTTGAATCTAAGTTCTTTAGGTATCAATATATCATCTGCAAAGGTAATAACTGTGAATATTCTTGGATTCCTATATAATATTCCTATATTATTCTCATATTATAGTTATTTCTTTTCATCTTAGTGCCAGTCAACATTTCTCATACCATGTCGAACAGAAGTGGTGACAATGAACATCACTGCTGCACCCTGAATTTATAGGAAAAAATGTATTTATCTCCATTATATATAATGTTAATTTTTTATTTTAAATATATTTTATTTGATTTACTTATTCAGTGCCATGTCCATCAAACTATCAAAAATATCTAAGAAAAGTTTTTTTAAAAAATTCATCTGGAAGAAAAAAGGTTAAGAATATCAAGGAAAATAAAGGGGACAAAATAACAAAGGAAGGTAGTCTAGCAATATCACATCTCAAACTATATTATAAAGCAGTAACTATCAAAACCATCTAGTACTGGCCAAGAAATAGTGAATCAGTGAAAGAAATTAGGTACATAAGGTATAATAGCTAAAGACTATAGTAATCTACTGTTTGATAAACCCAAACTCTTCTGGGATAAGAACTCACTATTTGACAAAACTGGGAAAACTGGGGAGGGTGAGTGGGGAGGGGCATTGGACACAAAGTATGTATAGAGCAGTATGTCTTAATTTATACCAAGATAAGGCTGAAGAGCTACGTGATTTAGAGATAAAAGGGGATGATAAGCAAATTAGAAGAGCAAAAAATAGTCTATCAAACTTAGGGGAAGAGGAAATATTTTTGATCAAATAGAGAGAACACTACAAAACGCAAAATAGATCATCTTGATTAAATTAAATTTGAAAAGCTTTTACACAAACCAAACCAAATGATACTAAGACTAGAAGGAAAGCAGAAAGCAGAAAACAATCTTTACAATAAGTACCTCCAAAAAAAGTGTCTTTGGTGAAATATGAGCCAAATAAAAATCATTCTCCAATCAAAGAATATGAGCAGGTAGCTGTCAAATGAAACTGTCAAAGCAATCTCTAGACATATGAAGAAGTGTTTTAAAAGAAGTTAAATATAAATTAAAACAACTCTGAGATATCACTTCACACCTATCAGATTGGCCCAATATGATATACAAAAAAGTGATAAATGATGGGGGAAATTGAAACACCTAATGTATTGTTGGAGTCCTGAACTGATCCAACCATTCTCAGAGTTACTTGGAAATATGCCCAAAGGACAACAAAATTGTGCGTACGCTTTGACTCAGAAATACCACTGATAGGTCTGTATCCCCAAGAGATCACACAAAAAGGAAAGGACAGAAATACATAAATATATATGATATGCAAAAATATTTATATCAGTCCTTTGTGGGGTGGCAAAATATTGGAAATTAAGGGGAAGCCCATCGATTGGGGAATGGCTGAATAAGTTGTGGTATAGGAATATAAAGGAATATTATTGTGCACTAAGAAATGAACAGGCAGATTTCAGAAAAACCTGGAAAGACTTGTACAAACTGATACAAAGTGAAATGAGAAGAACCAGGAAAACACTGTGCACAGCATCAGCAACATTGTATGATGATCAACTATGAGAAACTCTGCTCTTCTCAGCCACAAAATGATCTTAGACAAGTGCAAAGAACTCATGAAAGAAAATGCTAGCCATATCCAGATAAGGAACTGACAGACTCTGATGCAGATGGAAGCACTTTTTTTTCTTTTTTCACTTTTTCCTTTTGATGTTTCACACTGTGACTGATGTTGAATCTTGTCTTACATGATAGGTCACATATAAACTAGATCAAACTACATCCCTTCTTCCGAAGAGGGGAGAGGAAGGAAGGAGGGAAAAACTTGGGAATCCAAAATCTTGTAAAATGGATGCTAAAAAGGAAGGTGGACTAGCCATCCCACACCTAATCCCATCTTTATTAAGAGGCAGTCTTCAGAATTATTTGGTGTACTAAGAGTAGAGAATAATTGGAATAGATTAAGTATATAAGACACAATGGTCAATGACTGATTAAGTGATCAAGTATTTGATTAAACCCAAAGATGCCCATTTCTGGGATAAGCTCGTTATCTGACGAAAAATTGCTAGGAGAATTGGAAAATACTAAGGCAGAACTTAGGCTTTGACCAACTTCAAACACCCTACACCAACATAAGGTCAAAATGGGTTCGTTATTTAGACATAAAGGATGGTATTATGGGCAAATTAAAAGAGCAAAGCATAGTCTACATTGTTAGATATTTGGAGAAGGGAGGAAATTTTGGACAAATAAGAATTAGAGAACATTATGAAATGCAATTTGAGTATTTTTGATTATGTTAAATTAAAAATGAGGTGGGGGAAGAGTGTGGAGAGACAGAAATGAAAATTATATAAAAAGATGAGAGCTAATAGATAGTATAGAACTGATCTCCAATAAATGATAGATGACAATAAGAGATATGATTAGTTACTATAGAGATGAGAGATTCAGAGATAAATATTATGATACATGATGGCCAGATGATACATAAGACTATTTCTAGGGATCACTGTCATCTCATTAACCTGAGCTTCATAGACTTAGACCTATCCCAGTGGTAAAGTTAAAAGGGACCTGAGAGTCTAGAATAACTCTCCCCTTCTCCCCCATTTCTTACTGGTGAGAAAACAGAAGCCCAAGGTCTCACAACTAAAACACCCATGCCTTCCTCACTCCCAAACCCAGCTTTCTCTCCACTAGGCTATAATGCCCTCATGTGATTTCTACCCCAAGCATACAACCCAGGAGAAACTACCAGAAACACACTTACAAACCAACAACTTTATTTATAAGAGATCCTAGAAAAATAAAAATAATCAACTTTGAATCCAGGTGTGAATGAAGTCCCTTTAAAATGAATTGTTCTTCCTATTCAAGGTTCCCCCCTGCCCAAAGCCACACAGGTAGCTTTAGAATTCTTGATACTTTTAACTGGGTATCCTAACCCTCCAAGAGGGTCCTGGAGAAATCCCAATAAGATCCCCAAGGACTTGGCAGTGAAGAACAGGCAAAAGGCAGATGAAGATCTTGAAGGCTGGGGAGTGGCTAAGGAATTTGGAGGTTTTCGTGGTCAGGTGAGAGGGGAATTGGGGGCAGGATCAGGGTAAGGGTGTACCTGCTCACTGGATTGTGCAATATTTGCACCCACAGGCCTCCTTCTCCTCAGTATTAGAGAGTCTCTTGAGCTCCTCCTCAGCTCGGATCCTACGAATTTCACCCACTAGCTCATGGAAGGCTTGCTCCACACCTTGTCCAGTCTTGGCTGATGTCTCCACATAAGGGACCCCTAAGCTCCTGGCCACCTCCTGGCCCTGTGTGGGGTCCACCAGCCTGTCGGTCACATCAACTTTGTTGGCCACCAACACCATGGGTATAGGGTTGGTGCCCTTGAGCCTCTGCAGAATGTCCCAGAAAACATTCACATTCTCAAAAGAGTGGAGGTCATTCACTGCATAGACCAAGAGGAAGCCCCCTCCCCAGAGCATGGAATGATTCCTCAGAGGGTAATACTCTTCAGTGCCTGCAGTATCCACTATGCGCAACTGGCACGGCTTTTCATCCACTACTGTTTGCTTACAGTAGGTATCTTGCATTGTAGGGTCATACTCGGTCACAAAATGATTCTTAATAAACTGCATGGTCAGTGCACTCTTGCCCACATAACAGGTGCCCATCACCACCAACTTATACATCTTGGTTCTGTGTCTCTCAGGATCACCTATGGAGGTATGGACACAAGAAGCCATGAGAACTGGGAAGGGCTCAAGTGGTCTCTGGTCTCTAGTCTACTTTCCAGGCTGCAAGGAAGGGCTGCAAGAAGTCAGCCCATTACACAGGAGGTCATCTCTTGGGAGGAAGACTTTCCTTTATCCTCCAGCCTCAGTGGGCTTCTTTGCCAATCCTTTTCCCCATCCCCTTTCAGCACTCTGGGGCCCACCTGAACAAGGTTCAATCCTCCTCCCAGTAACAGAAGTTCAGATACTTGGAATCTCAATCTCCTGGTTCTTCTGACCAATTCCAAACTCATTAGAGCACGTGGGCTCCAGGCCCTCCCATTCTGTCCAGCTTCTCCAAGACATTCTCTGATTCACTCCCGCCCTTCTCACACCCCGGGACCCAGAAGACCCCGGAGTCAATTTGGAAGGGTCTTAGGAGGCAAGAATAGTGCTATTTCTACAGGCCATGCGCCTCCATAGTAATGCAACCCAAAGGGTTCGGCTTGGGCGGCTGCCAGGTCTGCAGCTCCTGCATCAAACAGCCGAGAGTCTTTGGCCGGCTTGGCTGCAAACTGGGCTTCCCCATCTGAACCGCCAATGATACAACCCAAAGTGTAAGGGTTCGGGAAGCTCAAGTGGTGGGAGGGGAGGCGACCCAGCGGCACTGCCCGAACTAATCCGGCCCCACGAGGAGCCGAGCTGAACCAATATCTCCCGCATTGATGCAGTCCAAGATGGCACTAACTTAGGGTCTATTGCCACCCATCCCATTGCTGTTAACTGAGACAGCGCTAACATGAACTGATCAGCCGGTCTCTACATACCTTTTCAGAATTGTCAGGTCGCCTTCAGGTCTAGTTGGCAAGGATGGAACAAGTTAGAAGCACTGAGACGTAGAGGTCCTCCTCCTACGTACTGCAGGGACCACCGGGAACTCCAGGTCTTGAGGATGATTTGAGGAACTCCGCCCTTAGGCAACAAAGGCTCCTGGGAACCACGCCCTCACTCCTTTGGGATATGATGAACTTTCCTCATTTTGGAAGCTCCACCCCAAAGGAATTTGGGAAGCCCCACCCCTCACTACGAGAGCCTCCTGGGAACCTTAGTCTACCTTTGCTGGAGCTTTCAGGATCCCGTGTGGCAATGCTTTTGGAGCTCAGGAAACCCTACCCTTGGGAGTTTGGTGAAGCCCTATATATACAACAAGGGTTATTGGCTCCAGCCCCCCAATGTAGACTGGGCCAAGGTAATTTTCCCCCTAGGATTCCAACCTAAGGTTGATAGTCCGTCCAAGAGCCAGTGCTTCTGGATCAAAGATAGTGCGCACAAAAGTCTTCAGAACTCGAGGCCCACGGGAAAAAGCCAGGCTTTAACCCTTCAAATAACTTGCATTCTCTCCCTACTTCAAATCCCACTTGTATACCCTTAAATCCTCCTGCTCTCCCCTCCTTCTTTTTTCCACCTCCAAATTTCATTCCTCCCTCCATCCTTCCCCACAATGATGCTGGGCAACCTCGCCTTTTTTCTTGCTGCCATGGCTGCCTCTGAGTCCGCAGTCCCTCCCCACTTTAATCTTCTCTGTTTTCTGATCTCCTTAAACTTCAGGCAGACTTTTTTTCACGGTGTTTTCCTGCCTGTGCCGAGCCTCTTTGGGTGGTTTCTTTCCTGGAACTCCCGGACAAGATTTGTCCGGTCCTTCCTTTAGGGTACTAAGCACACCCCACCACTTTTTGGCCTTGAGCCCCATCAACCTAAATCAAGGACCAGGTGTTTTGATGATCCAGACCCAATTCCTGAGCAGAGAGCCCCAAATTCCAGTTGTCTTTGCTTAAATTTTTAAAAATATACATTTCTAATGTCTTTTGGCTTTCTATCTATCACATTTCTTTCACTACATCCCCCAATACAATAGGCACCCTTCTCCTCACAACCAAATGATCCAGCCATTTTTGACAGGACATTCACCTTCCTGTACCTGCCGTCCCCCAGACTGTGTCCAGAGGAAGGAGTTACAGGCTCCATTTCCCCAACCAAGAATCACAGTTCCAGTGAGAAAAAGTTTGGTCCAATGGCCTCTGCACTGGCATTATTGAAGTCAACATTCATTGACTTACTTCCCTGCTTCTGTTCCTCATTCTCTGGGTCAGTCTCTAGGGCTTCCTGCCTTTTTCAGAAGTCTTCAGAACCGCTCTTTTTGACAGTATAATCATATTCCATCCCATGCTTTGACCATCATTGGTTCTAACATTTCCCCCTTGATGGGCACCCACTTTGCTTTCACTTTTTAGCTACTATATACTGCTATGGTTCTCTCTCCTCTCCAGGTGTCCAAAAGAATCCCCTTCTCCCATCATCACAGGTGGAAACCTCAACTTTGTCCTGTGTCAAGAAACCTGAAAACACTTGCTATGAATTCCCTCTTCTCTCTTCCTTCCTCCTCATCTCACAACCTCTTGCCATGATCTGCTCCTTTCCCATCCTTGATTCCATTCTCAAATGCAGAGATGCCTCTCCTTGTCTAGACCAACCCTTCTCTATGCACCCTCCATGCCATCCCCTCCTGCCTTCTCCCCAGAAAGCTTGTCATCCCTGTTCTCTCTTCCTAATTACCGACGGCTTCCCTGCTGGCTACAAATATGCCCAGTTCTCCTTAACCCTTAACTAACTCTCATTATAAAAGAGAGAAAAAAAGAGATGAAAGTAAATATAGTAATTATAACTATAAATATTAAGGGGCTGAACTCATCCATAAAACAAGTCAGAAGTCTATGGAAGAACAGATTAGAAGCCACAATCCAGCGACATGTTTTGGGTAAGACATTCTTAAAACAGAAAGACACAGAGTTAAAATGAGGGGCTAGCTAGGTAAAATCTATTTGGCTGAAGCAAAAAAGACAAGCTTAACAATTATGAGCCAGACGAAAACAAAAATAGATCTCATTTAAAAAGAGAGGGAAATTACCTTTTGCTAAGAAGTACCATAGACAATAAAGTAATCTTAAAAACTTTTTATACCAAGTTTTTCAAATAAAGGCTTCACCTCATTTACAGAGAGAATATAGAACTGAATCAAATTTACAAAATTGCTGCTTATCTGCTCACCTACTTCAAAGACAATACAGTGGAATGAAAAGATCACTAGATTTGGAATCAGGACATGAGTTGAAATTCTGATTCTGCAGCTGTGTGGTCTTGATAAAGTAATTTAAACCAACTGGGTCTCAGTGCATTTAGGTTAGGCTTAGGGTCTCTGCCAATTCTCCGTCCTTTAAAGATCCTATGGATCTGAACAGCCAAGGAGGGACTTGAAGATGAACCCCACTCCTCAATGCCACTTCTTGCTGGGTCCTTAGTTTAAGAGTGGCACTGAAAAATGAGATGACTTCACTAAGCCTTCTGCTTGTGAGTGGTAGTTTGGAGAGGCAGCAAGACATGGAAAATTCTAAATCTAGATCTTTGCTGAGTTAGGAAACTTGCACATCATTCCTAAATGAATAGCTCTTTCATGCAACTGATGAAATAGGTTTTTTTTGCCATATTTGCTCAGGCAGAAAATGTTTTATTAAGATGCTTTTAGGAATGAAAAATCTCAACTCTGGGGTTACACTTTACATCCATTAATTTGGCTATGATGACCCCAGAAGTTGGAAATATTCTTTCGGGGTGCTATAGATTTAGAGACATAGTGATACAATATATGTAGGTTTGTATTGGTCCAACTGTTTGGAAAAGTCATTTGGTATTCTAATTTATGAAAAGGGCATCAAATGCCCATAGTCTGTGACACAGAGACCCCACCCCAACGCATGAAATTGAAAGAACTGAGGGAGGGAAAGGTAGATGCAAAAGAAATAAAACCAATGCTCTTCAGCTGGAAAATGTTTAAACAAATTGGGTACATGAACATACTGATGTACTTTTGTGTCATAAGAAGGTGTAAATATATAGAATTCAGAGAAGCATGAAGATGGGTAAACAGATGGATTGAAGTAAGGAAAACTTGAGAAATACAACATACACTGTGGCTTCCTCATCAGTGATCTCTTCTATTTGAAGTTCCTTCTAACAATAGTAAGTACATAACTGTCTATGCATCCTATATAAGCCTTGTCTATGTTCTACATAAGTTCTGATACATCATAAGTATCTGCTGGAATCTTTACAAACTGCTAACTCATTAGAGTTGATAGATTATTGATCTGATCTTACAAGAAGATGTTTTGGACCAGAACCTGAAACAAGGTACTAAGTAGAACTAATTGATACAATGCTTGTGTTCACACCTTTACTAATTGTTCCAATGAGATCATTGATCCAATCAGATCAATAATCTATCAACTCTAATGAGTTAGCAGTTTGTAAAGATTCCAACAAGTATCATAAGATTAAGAGGTGAGATTTTGTATCTCTAGATGCTTACTTGCATAAAATAAAGAGAAGATCAATGAATTGAGCTTCCAACTAAAAAAGAAGGAAAAGAAAACATTAATAATCTCCAGTTAAATACCAAATTTGAAATTCTGAAAATGAAAGGGAAGATTGATAAAACTGAAAATAAGAAAACTATTGAATTAATAAATAAAACTCAGAATTAGTTTCATGAATAAGCTAACAGAATAGAGAAACTTTATTGAATTTGATTAGAAAAAAGGAAAGAAGAAAATCAAATTGTTACTATCAAAAATGAAAAGGGAGAACTTCCCACCAATGAAGAGGAAATGAGAACAATAATTAGCAGATTTTTTATCCAACTGTATGTCACTAAATTTGATAATCTAAGTGAAATGGAGGAATATCTACAATAATAGAGATTGCCCAGATTGACAGAAGAGGAAATAAATTACTTAACCAGTCCCATTTTAGAAAAAGAAATAGAGCTAGCTATTAATCAACTCCCTAAGAAAAAATCTCCAGGGCCAGATGGATTTACACTGGAATTCATTTAAGGAACGATGAATTTCAATATTATGCAAATTATTTGGAAAAATAAGGAAAGAAGGAGTCCTACCAGATTCCTTTTATGACACATATATGGTGTTGTTACCTAAACCAGATAGGGTGAAAAAAGAGAAAGGACATTATAGACCAGTGAATTTCTCTAATGAATATCTATGCAAAAATCTCAAATAAAATGTTAGCAAAAAGATTACGGTAAGTCATTTCCAGGATAATACACCATGACCAAGTAGGATTTATACCAGGAATGCAGGGCTGGTTTAATATTAGGAAAACTGTTAGCATATAATTACCTCAATAGATGGAGAAAAAGCATTTGATAAAATCCAACACTCTTTCCTATTAAAAACAGTAGAGAGTATTGGAATAAATGACGTTTTCTTAAAATGATCAGTAGCATCTATTTTTTCATCTGAAAATACTGGCTACATTTTTAAAAGTCCAAATATCATCCTCCAGTCTGAGCCTTCTTTTCTCCAGAATAAATAGAATACAGAGCTAGAATAAAGTTGTCTCCTTTGCCCAGTATTATTTTGCATAATTCTAAGAGTTGCTGAGGATAGCATTTGTATTAAAAAAAAAGTCATAAAAATTAGACAAAAGGAAATCAATACTATTTCTATTTGCTATCGACATGATAATTTATTTAGAATGTCTCATGCAATCAACAAGTAAAATAATTGAGATAATACTTCTTCAAATGGAATAGGTTGCAAAATAAACACAAAAATCAATATCACTTCTATATAAAAATAACAAAAATTAATAGCAGACAATATACCAGTCAAAATAACTATGAAATGTATAAAATATTTAAAAGTCAATCTACTGTATAAATATTACTAAATGTTCTTTAAAGAAAATTTAAAAAATGTAAACGGCAGAAGTAAGGCTTGCTTTAGTGTTCATGGCTAGGCCAGACTATCAATATAAAAATAAAAATACCACCAGACATTATTTACAAATTTAGTACTATGGTAATCAAGCTATCAAAGAGATAGTCTACAAAATGAAACAAAATTATAACAAAGTTCAGCTGGAAAAATAAAAGATCTAAAATGTTAAGTGTAATGATGGGGGAGAGGTTAAAAATGAGGGAATGCTGGTACCTTCCAACCTTAAACTATATCAAAAAGCAGCTTTAGCACCAAAAAAATTAAGAAATCTAGGATAAGAAAGAAAGCAGTCAATTGGGATAAATCTTTTTATTCAATACCTGTGATAAGGTTTAATATCCAAGATATATAAAATTTAACTGAAATATATGAAAAAGCCTTTCTTCAATATTTATTTCTTTTTGTTGTTGTTTAATCATTTCCAGTTACATATAACTCTTTTCCTATTCTTTAGTCAAAGAATATGGGGGAGGGGGTTTCAGGGGCAGCTAGGTGGTGCAGTGGATAAAGCATCAACTCTGGAGTCGGGAGGATCGGAGTTCAAGTATGACACATACTTGTTAATTAGTATTACTCTGGACAAGTCAGTTAACCCTAAATACCTTGACCAAACACAAGATCAAAAGAAGAAATGCAAAGTATTAAGAAATGTTTGATGGTATTTTAAGTCTAATTAGAAGAGGTTTTTATTCACTCCTATGCTTTATCCACACCCTAAAAATGGTATCTCATTGCATTAATTACTAAGAGATAACATTTTGTAAATACACATGAAGAATCATAACATTTTAGAGATGAAGAGCTTTCAATTTTTGTATTTAATAGATAAGGTTACGGAGACAGATGAAAGACGGGACTCAAGTCACAAGGTCTGGTACTCAGTATCTTTCTATTACTTTTTAAATCAAGTCAATAATTAACAAACGTACATACATTGTCCATTCCAGAATGCCAGCCCATAAGAAGGGGAAAATAATAAGGAGCTAAAACCCTTTCAGGGCTGCCCTTTTAGAGACCTGGACCTTGATGCTGGATAAGCAGTCGGTTTCACTCCCATGTCAGGCCGTGGACAGCCGGGGCTACTGTGCCTTGGTGCAAACTTTCTGGAAAGGAGCGTGTCGTTTGACAAGCAAAGCTGCTGGATCGGCCACGCTCTTCTCTCTCTTTTTGGCTGCTGGGATCCCTCAGAGACTCCTTTCCTGTCCGTGGGTCCCCCCCTTTCCCCCCTCCCTCCATGCATAGGAGACCCCTGGGGCCAGTGGGACCTGAAGCCGAGGACGTAGGGCTACCGAAGATACAGTCCAGATGGCCAGCCCCTCCTCAGGGTCTGTCCCGGGGAGATGAGAGAGCACAGGTGGGGTTGGGAGCCTCCCTGTTCTCTTATTCATCCCTTCACATCCCTGACAGATGCCCCTGCCCTAGAATCCAGGGTTCTTTTTTAATGGGAGAATGGCCATTCCAGGTGGGATGTGCACCCTAGGAAGCTGCGTGACCAGGGCTGTCAGCACTCCCCAGCCCCTTCTGCTGGTTGGCTTTGGTCACAAAACTGAGAACAGAGAACAGGGCCTCGCTCCTGGCCGTGTCTACCTCTGATCAGCTGGAGCTCGGAGTAAGAAGCCGAGCCCAGACCCAGAGGAGCCTCCTCTCACAGCCACAGCCACATCCTCGCGGCACTGTTAGACCCAGCGAGGCTCTGGAGAGCCAAGGTGAAGGCCCAGCGCCGGGTCCTAGTTCTGAGGAGGTGCCCAGGTGTTAGACCAGGCCTGGAGGCCGGGGCTTTTCATCCTCCCGGTTGTCCACCCGGCTGGATACATTGTTCCGCTCTCCTCACCCCGAGCAGCGCCAGCCCCAGAGGAAGCACTAAGCTCCTTCTCTCCCGCCTCGGCGCCGGCCCCGCCTTGGATGCACAATGTTCTACTCTGTGCCCCTTCCCCTTCCCCCCCCTTGAGTCCACAACATTCCCTTCTGGCACTTTCCTCTCTCCCCACCCTGGGTGCATAACGTTCTCTTCTGCGCCCCTCCCCTCTCCCCAGCGGATGCACAAAGTTCCATCCCCCGCAGCTGCAGACTCCGTCAGCCCCTTTTTCAACCCCAACTCTTCTCTGCCTCCACCTCCCCTCCTCCTCCTGCCCTCCACCTGTCTCGGGCTGCGGTCTAACAGCACTTGTGCTCCTGCTGGAGCTCCAGGGGTGAGGCCGGGCAGGAGGGAGGGGCTGGCACGGGGTGTGGGGGCGGGGCTCCTCTCCTGTAGAGTCCTGGGGTGGGGGGCTGCTGCAGGTCAGCTTGCCTAGGTCAGTTTGCTTAGGTCAGCCTCCCGGCTTTTTTCTTCCCTCTACCCCTGGAATCCCAACAACCTCTGGTGAGGTCTTCCTACCTTCATCTTCTGATGAAAGGTAAGTAGAGGCAGGAGGACCTGCGCAGGTCGGGGGAGAAATTACCTGGACTGCCAGTGCGCCCTGCAGAGAGCCCGGCCCCTAGCTGGACTGCGGTTCTTGGGCCGCACTAACACCGGGGCTCCCGGGCCTGCGGCAGTGGGCTGGGAGCCCCTCCGCCCTCTCGGCCCCTCGTGGCACAATACCTGGTCCCTGAGTGACAGGATTTGGAAGGTACTGGCAGCCGGGCCAGGAAGACCCTGGAGCCCATCGCTGAGCTCGGCAGGGTGGGTGGGGGGAAGCTCAGCCTGGAGAAGATGGATGGGGGTCTTGGATGCGGACTTTCACAGGCAGAAGCTCAGTGGGAAATGAGAGGAAATGGCTCTTTTTCTACCCAAAATTTCAGAACGAAGTAAGGATCCAGAAACAAACTTGCTGCTTCAAGCAGAGTCAGAGCTGGAGCCCAGAATGGCAAATCTGGGACTAAAAATAGGATCCAGATCCTGAAAGAATGGGGGGAACTTTGACCGACCAAACTTGCCTCTCCAAAAGGGTTAGAGCTAGAGTCCGGAGTAGTATATCTGGGACTGAAAGTGGATTTGGGCCATTAGGGATTCTGAAACAATTAGGGAGAACCTGACCCAGCAGCCTAGAAAGGTGGCCCCCAGAGCCTACTCACTTTTCCCCCCTAAAGGGATGAGGAGATTCTTGGAGTCCTGGAGAAGTGAGATACCAGGAATGGGCAGTTCCAGAGATTTAGTGACCCCAAACTTCACTGTCTTTAAACTGATAGCGACTTTTTCTTTGGGGGGATTCCTATAGCTGCTACCCCAGGAGAAGACCAGGGAAGTGGGGCAGCTGCACCCCCTAGGCCTTTGCTCTGTAACCTAGAACTTCTAAAACTGGGAAGAATAGTGTTGAATTAGGAAGAATTGTTTTCCAGCAATTTCAGACCACGGGATTAATGATCCTTGAGCTAAATTATCCTGGTGCTGCTAATTAGTCTAGCAGGGCTAAGAACTAGGGGTAAAGGAGAATGGGAAGGGGAGTACAAACAGGTCAGCTGAGGTTACAAAGAGAGGAGTTCTCTTAGGTGTAAAAGAGGGGTCCTGGCTGTGTCCTTAGGGATCTCCAAGCAGATGCTGGAGGACCATTTGGATCACTTGAACAGCACATGATTGGGAGTGAGTGGCCCCTGGGACCCCATCAGCTCTCTTGATCTAGAAGGCCACTTGTTGGGCCATTTTTACAGCACATGGAAGGTATGGGTGGCCACTGAGGTCACTCCAGGTCTCACTGTTCTACCTTTGGTGTCTGTACGTCCCTAGGTGATAGGTCAGATGTGGAGGCAAGATGGTGTACAAGTTGGTGGTCATGGGCAGCTATGATATGGGCAAGCGTGCCCTGACCATTCTCTTCCCCCAGAAACACTTTTTGACTAACTATAAGCCCAGTGCTCTACACTTGTATCAGGGTGTGGTGATGGTGGATGGGGATCCTTGTCAGGTGATCATCTGGGACAGTCTAGGAGATGAGCAGCAGTATAACCAGTAGGACGACTTCATGAGCTGGGAGGACAGCTTCCTTTGTGTTTTATGCTGTTGATTATATCAAGACCTTTGTGGATGTGAACCTGTTCTGGGACTAGCTCCAGAAGGTCCGGAGTACCAGCCGGGTGCCTATGGTGCTGGTAGCCAACAAAACAGACCAGGCATACTGACTGGTGGACTCGGACTTGGGTCAGGAAGCAGCCAAGAGCTTCAGGATTTCCTTTATGGAGATCTTAGCCAAGACTGGTCAGAATGTGGAACACGCTTTTTATAAGTTGGTTCATGAAATTTGCAGGGTGAGGGCTGAGGAGCTCAGGCATCTCCCTAATGCTGAGCAGAACCAGGGCTGAGGGTTCAAGTCAATCAAAATGTTGTTGCGTGTACAATGTTCTCCTGACTGTTCATTTTGCTTTGTATTACTTCAAATGAATTTTCTCAAGCTATCCTGAAATCACCACATTTCAATATTTTTGCAGCAAAATAGTATCTCGTATCATAACTTATTCAGCCATTCCCCAAATGATGGGCATCCCCTCAATTTCCAATTCTTTAATAACACAAAGAGCTGCTATTGATATTTTTTTAAATATTCAAGTAATTTTCTTTTAATCACTTTGGAATTACTCTTCTTTGTAGTAATACTGTTGTTGGGTCAAAAGGTATTCTCAGTTTTGTAGCACTTTGATCTTCGTTCTAAATTGTTCTCCACTGCATTCATGTCCCTGTTTTTCAGTCTCCCAGCATTTGTCATTTATCCCCCCTATAGAGGGCCACAGATAGTGGGGAACCCTGGGCAAGAAAAGACCCTTAAGTCCAGTAAAAAGAACCCTGCTGACAGTGTCTGGTTCGGCTCCCCATCCCTCTAAGGACTCTCAGCCTTCCTGAGAAGTCAGAGGGCAGTGACAACCTGTTGTAACTAAAGCAGAGTTATACCAAGTGGCAAAGAGACAACTACACACAATAGCAAGTTGTTTATGTGATCCTGCACGGGCAGTACATAGTTAGTGGATGTGCAATGTGCTATAGTTATGTGAGGGTATTAGGGCATATAAGGCTGAGAGAATTTGGAATAAATGGACTCCATATTTGACCGTCCACATGAGTTCCACCTCTTTACTCCTCTTCTAAGATCAAGAACTCAGGCTGGTACCAAGATCCCCAGAGAGCTAGTCTGGACATTATATGCCCCCATACACGAAGGTTTTTTGTTTGTTTGCTTATTTTTTTTAATGACAGTTTCACAAAAGTGGTGGGATTTAGGTGGAATTTAAAATGTTTTAATTTGCATTTCTTTCATTATTTGGATTTGGAACTTTTTTTTTTTAACATAACTGATAGCTTTGACATTCCACCCTCTATAAACTGTCCTTTGACACTAAGCAATTGAATAATTTTATAAATTTGGCTCATTTCCCCATATATCTGGGAAATGAGGCTGTTAGGCCCTTATCATAGAAATTTGCTGTATTTTTTTTGTATTTCCTGCTTTTCTTTTTAAATTTAACATAATAGAAATTATTCATCTTTTTCCTAGTAAATTTATTTATTTTTTAATACGTTCTTTTGTGAATCACGTTGAGAGAGAAATCGGAGCAAAGGGAAAAACCATGGAAAAAATTAAATAAAAATAGGAAAAAGAAGTGAACATAACATGTTGATTTACATTGTCTCTTTAGTTCGTTTTCTGGATGCAGGTGCTTTTCTGCTTTTAGTCTATTGGGGTTGCTGAACCACCAAGAAGAACCAAGTCTTTCATAGTTCATCATAATCACATTCTGGCTGTTTTTGTTTACAGTGTATTCCCGGTTCTGCTTGTTTCGCTCAACATCAATTCAAAATCTTTGCAGGCCTTTCTAAAATCATCTTGTTTATTATTTTTAAGAACAATAATATTCCATTATCTTCACGTACTAAATCTTGTTCAGCCATCCTCCAATTGATGGGCATCTACTCATTGTCTAATTCTTTGTTACCACAAAGAACTGCTACAAATATTTTTGCACATGTGGGTCCTTTTCCCTCCTATATGATTTTCTTGGGACACAGACCCAGTAATGACACTGCTGGATCAAGGGGTGTGCACAGTTTCATAGCCAATGATCTGCTTGGTCATAAATTCTTTCTTTATCCATAGATCTTTCAGGTAAACTCCCTAATTTGTTCATGACATCAGCCTTTACGTCTAAATCACATAGCCATTTTGATCTTTTCTTGGTATCTGGTATGAAATTCTGGTCTATGCCATGCTGCTTTCTTGTTCTCCTAGCAGTAATTCAGGTAGAACTGTCACTCTCAGCATACTGAATTAGCCTGTACATAAACAACTGATATTTTTTCCATTATTTAGAACTGTCTGTGTGAGAAGTATTTTGTAATCATGTTCATATAGTTTCTGAGTCCATCTTAGCAGGTAGACTCCCAAATATTTACTCTGTCTGAAGGTATATTAAATGGAATTTCTCCCTCTTCTTTTTCTTTGTAATATACTGAAAGGCTAATGATTTATCTAGTTGGAACACTGATCTCGTAATTGAGGATACCTGCTCCCTGAAACCCCTGATCCACACGAGCCCTCCATATGTTCAATGGCAGTGTAATGTCAGCCTCGTGGCTGCAAGATCATCATTCTCCAAAGACTTTTTAGGCTTCCACAGCCCCAAAGTATAGTGGTGATTAGCTCTATGGGTGTCCTTAGTCGTACAAGGATGGGGCAAGAACACTTCTTTCTAGCTCTCAGGTGTGGTCAGATCACTTCTCTCCGCTAGATTGAGAGGCCATGTCTTACCATAGGCTCCAGAAGTTTATTGGTCAGGAGAGGAAGTACTTGTGATGTCTATGAGGCACTTTAAGGATCTAAACAAAGTCAGCAATGCAGAGAGCTAATGGGGAGGACAATTAACAAAGGGACTTGGAAAGTGATTGCAAGAAGGCAGACTTTGGAATGGAGAGTGAGGTATGGAGAGCAGGTTTCAGAATAGAGTGGGGCCAAATCTCTACTCTCAGCACCAGAAGACTTAATGATCATCTGGGCTCTAATTCTCAAAAGGGAATCCCCGCCTTCTCCTCACCAAGAAGAAGTCTGGCTCTGGATAAGTCCCACCAAAATTGGCATAAGGCATTTTTCATGCTGCTATTTTTGCTCAGAACTGCCTTCTGCCTGTCATTTGGGGGCAAAAGGGTGCAGAATCTCATGCACAACTACCCCCAGGTTGCCTCCTACTTTAAGGATTTGGTGGCCAGAAGAAGCTTGGTGACCCTGGATGGAGTGATCAGCTGTCAACATGCCAGGCTGAGGTTTCTGGTGGCTCTGTCCCACTCTCTTTTTTCTGTATAGTGAATGGAATCTGTGCTGCCCCAGAGACTCTCAGGGAAGAACATTTCTAATGACTGGCCACTCGGCTTTGGGCGGTCCTGTATCAGAGCATCTCCTGCTATGCTTTGGAGGCTTGTGTCCATGTAGTCAAAACTAGCCACTGTTGACTTTGTATTCTGGGGACAAGCCTGCCCCTGTGTAAAACTCCTGATGGAGTTAGCCAGGATATCACTGAAATGTAGTGTTCTGTTGGGGCCAATAGCTCGCAACCTTGCTACTACTGCTCCCTAGACCTTTTTACCTTCTTGTTCCTCTTCCTTTCTACCCTGTAAGGGCAGTAGCCAGATCAAGGCTAGTCAGGCCCTAATTTACTGACCACTGAAAAAGCACCTGCTGTTCCTAATTCCTGAGAATGGTCCCCTGGCCCCAAATGCTGACAGAGTCACTGTTTCACCTCCCTGCTTGGTGAAACCAGTGTTTCAGATATAGGACAAACCAAAGCACATTGTTATACAGTATTTGTATCTGACATCATTGACCTTCTTTTAAAGTGATCCATAAGCAGAGGGCACAAAATGACCCCTTGTTAGCAATATTACAGGCATGATTGATTTGGTTTTGTTTTTTTCCTCCTTGGGAAAGTGCTGCCTTGTTTTTTTGAAGTTCCTTCCAACCATGTAATCCTCTAACTCCTGTATGTTAGAATCTTTTCTGAAGAAAAAGTGCTTCTCTGTCCATACCACCTTCATATGGTCTAGGAGCACCATAATCTCTGTCTCTGGAAGAAATATGGAGAATTGTTCTTCCCATTATATTTAAGGTGTTCAAAATGCATCTGTTCATGTCGTGTTCATTTGTCATTATTTCTTATTCTAAGACCATTTGAAGGAAATGGGGGAAAAAAGGGAAAGCTATTAGAATGAAGATGTTGTTAACAAAGTGTTTCTGACCCATAAGCTCTTGAGCAGACAGAACGCGAAGTCTGGTTTGCCATGTAGTGGTCACAAAGAACTGGATTCAAATCTGGCCTGGGACTCTCTGAGTAAGTCACTTAATCTGTTTGCCTTCTTTCTTCCTCTGTAAATAGGGATAACCAACTTTCCAGAATTGTGAAGATTAACAGAGATTATAATTATAAAACACTTAGCACAGTGCCCAACACATAGCCGGTAGTCAATAAATGTTATTATTAAGTGATATGACTATAAATTGACCAGAACATGGTCATCTCACACCCATGCCCAAGTCTATTATTGAGGTTTCTTAAGGGATACTTCTGTGCTTTTCAAAATACTTCATGGATTACTTTTCCTTTTCTTGATGACTTTTCCTCCCTTAAGTGATATCCAGTTCCTATTTGATAGTAACATTCCCAGGAACTAGATGCAAGATTAGAGCAGTTCTCCATATGTAAATTTCTTCTAGTAAACTCTCCAGTGGCATTATATTGATGTGAAGATGGTAAATGTCATTTAAGCAATGGTTGAGCATAGGATACACTGCCATGTTCTAGTTCCTTTAGCTGAGAGTGGTGAGCAAAGCAGAGCCATGTGAATTTATTTCGTGGTGCCTGGTACCTTGCAAGAAGCAAGGCCATTCTGAGAAAGACTTTAATAGACCATCACACACATGCTCTCTCTATGGAAGAGGCAGGTATTCCGAGGACCAGGGTAGCTATAACTCTTTATCTTCCATGTTTCTAGGGAAGTCAACAGGAGCAGATCTTAATTTTTGGTCTATCTTACTTTGATCAGTCTTTCCTACAGATACCAAGGTAGGCTCAGATACCAAGTCTACCAAACCCAATCCACTTTCCAAATTTGGCCTTTCTAGTCCCTACTCCCAAGACTTGATAAAACCCCAAAAGAGGGAGAGTTATTTTTCCTCCTCAGGCCCAGAAACTTTTCATCAGGTTTGAGGCCCCATGGAAAATGTATGAAACCAGAGTCTAGCGGTTCGGGGTGGAGAAATGGTTACCCTGCTAGGGAAAGTATCTATTCTACACTCAGAGAGCTTGGGTCCAAATTCCACTTTACTTGACTACCTGGGTAACCTTATGACTACCCACTCATCTGCTCTGGGATGCCATGGGATAACCTGACTTCCAAAGTTCCTTCCAGGGTGAGATCTCTGGTTCTATGTTTGTTTCTTAGGATGTTTCTAAATGATTTGTATTTGACTTTTCACTCTTGCCTCCATTTTTTTTAGGAAGTTAGACTGAAAAGTAGATACTTGTTTCTCAGCTCTCTGGGGCTCAGTCTTTCTGAAATGAAATCAGTGTCTTCTAGATGTTATGTCTAATCACCAGTTATTTCCTACTTGACTCCTTTTTTTATAGCGTCAGAAGAGTGCCAAAAGTACACATTTGCTGTGCCTGACAATCCACACCTCACTTTATACCTCTCTGCCAAGAGAGGTCCTGGAATTTTGAATGTTTCCCTTCTGATTCTTGTTCTTATCAAGGAAATGTTCCTCTAAGTCCAGAGCTGAAGATGCATCAAATCATCCCTTGATATTTTTGTTCTCATGTTGCTTTTTGACAAACTGAGATATAAAACCAAAGGGAAAAAGGTCAAAATGCATACCATTTCTTCCCTTTCATGAAAGAAAATGTGACTTCAGAAAGTGAGGATTGATGGTGCCCTAGCTCTGTGAGCCACTCCAGCTCATTCTCTTGGTTTAGGCTATTACAGGGCGTGGTGAGATCTAGTAGCCAATCAAATGCTTCCCCAGAAGAGGTGGATATAGTGTGTCATCAGTTAATTATACTCTTATTATTATTGAATATCCCATTCTTTCCCTTTTCCCTCAAATTTGTGCCCTTGGAGCACTGAGGTTTGTGAATTCAACAAATATCCAGTAAGATAGATTATTTCTTCTAAAGCTTGCAAATATAAAATCTATCATGATTATGCCCTTTTCCTTATTCTGAGGACTAGATTGAACAACTCTCCACTTTCCCACTTCATTATGACCCGAATTGATTGTGTCAGCAAGCTCTCTATTCCACTCCCATTCACATTCAGCCAGTATGATAGGTGGGGAAACAAAAAGGCACTTTTTAGAACTTTGGTATCATTTAGAACTCTGTGGGCACTTGGTAGAAAGGGCAGGAGAAGGGATGAATGGCCAAGTGTAATCAGGAGATTACCACCAACTCTTCTTTGTCATGGACCAACCACAGTCCTCTGAAATATCCTATCATGGTCATCTGGTCTCTTCTCAAGATATTTTTCTCTCCATCTCTGCTCCCTCTCCCCAGCCCTTCCTTTAACCTCCTGCTGAGAGAAAATACAACCTGGAATGTGTGTCGAATTCTCTTTTACTCTAAGACAATCAGTTCTTGTTGGAAGTCCTTCCCAAGAAAAAGGAAACAGAATCCTAAGTATATAGGAATGTGTGCTGAGGAGCCCAAAGGACTATGGAAATAGGGACAGTTCATCTCCTGACACTCTCCCCTTCTAACCCATTAGACTGAGCAAGAGTCACCTGGGGTTGTCAGGTTCTTCCAGCTGTAAAGTTTAATAAAGTTAATGGCTAACAAATCTTTATTATTTTTTTGGCCTTAGTCTTAGAGGACTGGCTAATGGAAAGTATACATGAGTTTAAAAATTATCAACCAGTGGCTAGCTCTTTAAGACTAAGATTGATTTGGGATGCCTTCCGTCACACTTTGATAGCAAACTTATTTACTAGCTCTTTTCATTTTTGAGAGAATTTGCTGAAGAAGCAGCCTAACTAAGTCCTTCCCCATTTCACTCAGTTCTCTTAAGTTTTTATTCAGTAGTACTCTGGAAATGAAGTACCATGATGAATCTCTTCAGCATTAGAGCTGGGTCAGGTTCTGCAGGAAAATCCAATTGGTCTCCTTTTCTCTGCATTGGAACAGCAGTGACTTAGAGTGGCCTGGCTCTTAGAGAAGAGCACAATTATAGATCCTAGACATTGTACTCTAGATTCCAGATGGCTGGCTCTGGGGAACACTGAATCATAACAACTTGGATTGCCTTCTCATTTCCTAGTACATTATCCAGGATGGATAGGAAGCCCATAGACAGTTTTGACTATCATAGATGCCTCAGGGAACAAAAGGGGACACTGTGGATTTTACCTCTCCCTCCTCATCCCAACCTCAGAATTAGTTAAGTAGAAAGCTGGAGGTGAAATCCCTGTCTCAAATTCTACAAATAATAATAATAATAATAATGTCATCCATTATCTCTAATACAGTGGCCTAAATCAAAGAGCATTCTTGTATTAGTATTGAATTTGCCCATTCACAAGGCCATACTTACATTTTTAGATAGTTGAATGGATCTAAGATTTCATGATTCATGGTTTCCCTCCAACAACAATGATGTGGTCCAAATATAAAATTTCTTATCCAAAAGAAAAAAAAAAGCTGGTGATGGGGGAAGAAAAAGGGGATGAAAAAGGCTGATGAAAATATCAGTCATTTATATTATACTTGAAATGTTTAAGAGTAAAATACAACGAAGCACAGCTTACTTAACTAGAGCCTATGAAAGCAACAGAAACTCAATGTGCAGTGGCCAAGTAGTTCCCATCTTTAGATAAAAGGAAAGAAATTGTGGCAGCACTTAGCACAGTATCTGGCACATATTATGTAGAGTGACTGACCAAGAGTTGGAAAGAATCTACTGCCTGATATTGTCACACATCTTGTTCTTGCTTCTATGAGTTCTCTCTCCATCCCAGTCTGGCTACAGAAGCCAAGAAGGCCCCCAGCTCTTCTGCTTCTATCCTACCTGGGGGCTAAGGATTCTCTCCAAATGTTCCCTAGAGGATTAGGCTGGTTCTATCACCCACAGGCTAGGCTAAACTCTGCATCTCCAAAGAATGGCTCTAGAGGCCACCAAATTTTTTTTTGCTTCATTCACAAATTCCCAGTGCAATGGGAATAACTAACAAGAGCAGTAATAACCCCTCTCCCGCAATGGATGCTATGGGATGCTACTAGTATCTAATATAAAGTATTAATAAGAATACTATACTCTGCATTCAGGCACACATCTGCCAGCAACTGTTTTATTGAATTTCATGAGCAGTTAATATATATTTATCCAATAGTTTAGTTCTGTAAGTAAACAGTTACTTGCAGTTGTATTTTTATAATTTTTGCTTATATATCTTGATAGGAAATTCCAAATTATTTTATATGTTTTATAGTAATTGTAAGTGCTATTTCTCTTTATCTTACCACTGAGGTTTGATTGAAGTGAGGTTAGATTGAAATAACAATTATTTGTGTAGATATTTTTGTAATATTCTTCTCTAAAATATAATTTTCTCTGTGAGCATTTTCTTGGGGAGGCCTTCGTTTCAGTTCAGTAATTGCCCCAAATGCAGCTAGGAATTAAAGTCCAAATCCTTTATAGTCTCCTTCAAAGTCTTGTCTCCTTCACTTGGGGTTCTTCTAGTTTTTCTCGAGGCTTTCTGTATCTTGGTTGCAGTGTTCTCCACAGGACAGCCTGCCACCTCTTCTCTGGTCTTCCCTCTTTCTGTCCAATTACCTTTTCTGGCTTTTGAATCTCCTCGACTGAATCCTGGTTGAGGCTCCTAGCTTATATGTGCTCTCTTAAAGATGTGAATCTTGTAGAACTGTAGTAAGTACTAAGTACATATACTGAACTAGAGAACTGTTACGTACCATGCTAAATTAGCTAACTAGTCTCTCTCAATTCCACTGACTTAGCACCTTGTTTCAAGTTCTGGACCATAACATATTTTTATCACCTGCAAATGTGCTAAAGATATTGTTTCATTTAATTTTTACTTGAATCTAAGTTCTTTAGATATAGCAATATATCATCTGCAAAAGTGATAACTGTGACTCTTCATGGCTTCCCATAGTTGTTCTATTTTATTTTCATCTTAGTGCCAGTCAACATTTTTCATATCATGTCAAATAAAAGTGGTGACAAGGAACATCAATGTTTCACCCTGAATTTATGGGAAATGATTGTAGTTTATCTCTATTATAGATGATAGCTCTTGATTTTAAATATATTCTATTTGGTTTATTTATTCAGTACCATGTCCATCAAACTACCAAGACTATCTCTGAGAAGTTTTAAAAAATAACTTATCTGGAAGAAAAAAAGGTTAAGAATATCAAGGGAAATAATGGGGAGAAAATAACAAAGGAAGGTAGTCTAGCAATATCAGATCTCAAAATACATTATAAAGCAGGAACCCTCAAAATCATCTGGTCCTGGCCAAGAAATAGTTAACAGTGAAAGAAATTAGGTAGGCCAAAGACTATAATAATCTACTGTTTGATAAACCCAAAGACTTCTGGGATAAGAACTCACTCACTATTTGACAAAAACTGGGAAAAATGGGGGACAGGGGAAATTGGACACAAATTATAAATAGACCCAGTATCTCTTACTTTATACTAAGATAAGGTCTGAATGTCTATTCAGTTTAGAGATAAAGGAGGATGATAAGCAAATTAGAAGAGCAAAGAATAGTTAAACTTATGGGAAGAGGAAATATTTTTGGTCAAATAGAGAGAACATTACAAAATGCAAAATAGATCTTCTTGATTAAATTAAAATTAAAAGCTGTTATACAAACCAAAGCAAATGCTACCAAGACTAGAAGGAAAGCAGAAAGCTGGAAACCAATAAAAGTAAGTATCTCCAATAAAAGCCTCATTGGTGAAATACGAGCCAAATTTATAAGAATAAAAAGGATTCCTGAAGAGAGAAATCGAAGGATATGAGCAGGCAGATTTCAAATGAAATAATCAGAGCTCTCTCTAGGCATATGAAGAAGTGCTCCAAATCACTTGATTAGAGATTAAAGCAACTCTGAGATACCACCTCACCCTTTTCAGATTGGCCGATGACAAAAAAGGAAGGTGATAAATGTTAGAAGACAGGGAAAACTGAAACAGTTAATGTATTGTTGGAGTCCTGAACTCATCCAACCATTCTCAGAGTTATTTGGAGCTGTGCCCAAAGAGCAACCAACAGTGCATACACTTTGACTCAGAATTACCACGGATAGGTCTGTATCCCAAAGAGATCATAAAAAAGAAAGGATACAAATATATACATATATATGCAAAAATATTCATAGGAGTCCTTGGGGTGTCAAAATATTGGAAATTGAGGGGAAGCCTCAAATTGGGGAATGGATGAATAAGTTTTGGTATAGGAATATGAAGGAATATTGTGTGCTAAGAATTCTGCCTGAACAGGCAGAATTAAAAAAAAACAAACAAACCCAGAAAGACTTGTAGAAACGGATACAAAGTGAAATGAGCAGAACAAGGAAAACATTGTGCTCAGCATCAGCAACATTGTATGATGATCAACTATGAGTAACTCTGCTCTTCTCAGCCACAGAATGATCTAAGACAAGTGCAAAGAACTCGTGAAAGAAAATGCTATACATATCCTGATAAAGAACTGATGGACTCTGAATGCAGATGGAAGCACTTTTTTTCTTTTTGATCAGGTTCCTCTTTCACAACTGTGACTAATGTTGAATTGTGTCTTATACGATAGCTCAGGTATAAATGAGATCAAACTACATCTCCTCTTCAGAAGAGGGGAGAGGAAGGAGGGAGGGAGAAAACTTAGGAATCCAAAATCTTGTAAAACAAATGCTAGAAAGGAAGGTGGCCTAGCCATAGAGACCTAATCCATATTTATTAAGAGGCAGTCTTCAGAATGATTTGCTGGATTAAAAGTAGAGAATCATTGGAAAAGATGAAGTATACAAGATACAATGGTCAGTGACTATCGTTATCAAGTATTTGATTAAACTGAAAGGTGCCACTTTCTGGCATAAGAACTCGTTATTTGAGAAAAATTGCTAGGAAAATTGGAAAATACTATGGCAGAAGCTAGTCATTGATTATCATCTAACACCCTACATTAACATAAGGTTAAAATAGGTTCATGATTTGGACATGAAGGTAATATTATAGGCAAATTAGGAGAACAGGGCATAGGCTACCTTGTCAGATCTTTGGAGAAGGGAGGAAATTTTGGACAAAGAAGAATTAGAGAACATTATGAAATGCAAAATGAGTATTTTTGATTTTGTTACATTAAAAATGAGGTGGGGGCAGAGTGTGGAGAGAGAGAAACAGTAACGACCTAAAAAATGAGAGATAATAGATGATGTAGAACTCGTCTACAATAAATGAGAGATGACATTAGTAGATCTGATTAGTTAATATAGAGATGACAAAGTCAGAGATAAATATTATGATACATGATGGCCAGATGACAGATAAGACTATTTCTAGGATCATTATCATCTCATTCAATTGAGCTTCATAGACTTAGACCCCCCTCTAGTGGTAAAGTTAAGAGGGACCTGAGAGTCTAGAACAACCCTCCCCTGCTCCTCCCCCACTTCTTACTGGTGAGAATATTGAAGCCCAGGGTCCCACAGCTAAAACACCCCTGCCTTCCTCACTCCCAAACCCAACTCTCTCTCTCCACTAGGCCATACTGCCCTCATGTGATTCCTACCCCAAGCATATCAACCCATGAGAAACTACCAGAAACACACTCACAAATGAAACAACAACTTTTATTTATAAGAAATCCTAGAAAAAGGAAAACCATCAACTTTGAATCCAAGTGTAAAGGAAGTCCCTGTAAAATGAATTTCTCTATCTACTCATTCCCCCCTCTCCCCCCGCCCAAGTCAAACAGGTAACTTTAGAATCATTAATACTTTTAACTTAAACAGGAGAATCGTCCACTGCCCTTTTCACCACAAATCCTGATGTAATACAAAGATGTCCCTGTCAGAAGATTCCTAAGCAGACTCTCACCTGACCTGCAGCTGTGAGGTACCTGCTCAGAACATTTACAACCAGGCCCCCCCCACTCCACTTCTCTTAGAGGCAATTAAAATAATGCAACGTGCAATGTCTAAAGGGATGTATCTGGCTGCTAAAACAGAAATTATAATTTTAATGGCACTTATGTCTACACGCATCCTGCTGGTAGGAGGCAGCCCCATTCTGCCCCAACCCCTCACTGCTATCCAAAGTGCTCCAGATGAAAACCAAGTTGAGAATAAACTCAATAAATGTGAGTAACCAAAAAAAAACAACAACCCATATTCCCCCCCTCTGGTCTTGAGGGTCACTGAATGGGGACCACTTCAGAGCAGGGCTCCTCACCAACATCACAAACAGGGTCTTCTGGGCCATCACAGGGATGGTGACCTGGCTCCAGACAGCAAATACACCAAGCCCAGGGGCAGGAAGGAGAATCACTTGTGCCCTGGTCTCCAGAGGCAAGGTTTCTGTTGGGGGAGCAGGGGAAAGTCCAATAAAGAAAATTCCACACACAGCCTCCAAGAAGGCAGAGGACGCTGCTGAAGATGAGGGCCAAACTAGAGATAAAACCTCCAGGAAGCTGACTTTCTCTGGGGTCTCTGGCAGCCAGAGGCCGGGGGAGGCTGTGCATTCAAGGAGGAATGGAATCTTTCCTTGCCTGTTCAGGATACCCAAGTATTGAGGTAGTCATTCCTGCCCAAAAGGGGAAACAAAAGCAAAAATCCAAAACAAAACTCTTCATATAGAAACACAGACGGGCCCCTCCAAGTGATTCCTGGAAAAATCCTTATAAGGCCCCAAAAGGGCTTGGCAGTGAAGAGCAGGCAGAAGGAAGGGTCCAGATGAAGGTCTTGAAGGCTGGGGAGTGGCCAGGGGATCTGGAGATATTCTAGGCCAGGTGAGAGGGGAATTAGGGGGCAGGATCAGGGTAAGGGTGTACCTGCTCACTGGATGGTGCAACACTTGCATCTACAGACCTTCCTGTGCTTAGTATTAGAGAGTCTCTTAAGCTCTTCCTCAGCTCGGATTCTACGAATTTCTCGAACCAGCTCATGGAAGGCTTGCTCCACTCCTTCCTCACTCTTGGCTGATGTCTCCACATAAGGGGCCCCTAACTTCTTGGCCACCTCCTGGCCCACTGTGGGGTCCACCAGCCTGTCGTTCACATCGACTTTGTTGGCCACCAACACCACAGGTACACGCTTGGTGCCCTTGAGCTTTTGCAGATGGTCCCAGAGGACATTCACATTCTCAAAAGAGTTGGGGTCATTCACTGAATAGACCAAGAGGAATCCCTCTCCCCAGTGCATAGCCTGGTCCCTCAGACAATAAAATGCTTCAGTACTTGTGGTATCCACGATGTCCAGCTGGCACCGCTCTTTGTCCACCACTGTGTGCTTACGGTAGAAATCTTGGAAGGTGGGGTTATACTCCGTCACAAAATGATTCTTGGTAAACTGCATGGTCAGTGCACTCTTGCCCACACAACAGGTGCCCATCACCGCCAACTTATACATCTTGGTTCTGCGTCTGTCTGGATCACCTATGGAGGTATGGACACAAGAAGGCATGAGAACTGGGAGGGGTTCAGATAGTCTCTAGTCTACTTTCCAGGCTGCAAGGAAGGGCTGCAAGAAGTCAGCTCATTTCACAAGAGGTTACCTCTAGGGAGGAAGACTTTCCTCCGGTCTCCAGCCTCAGTTCGCTTCTTTGCCAATCCTCTTCCCCACCCCCTTTCAGTTCTCTAGGGCCCACCTGAACAAGGCTCAATCCTCCCCCCAGGGAGAGAACTTCAGATACTGGAAATCTCTGAATCCCCTGGCTCTTCTGACCAATTCCTAACGCATTAGAGCACTTCCATTCTGTCCGGCTTCTCCGAGACACTCTCTGATTTACTGGCGCCCTTCTCGCACCCCGCAACCAGAAAACCCCAGAGTCAATTCGGAAGGTTATAGGAGGCCACAGAATTGTGCTTACTATTTCTACAGGCCATGCTCCTCCACAGTAATGTAGCCCAAAGGGGTTCGGTTTGGGCGGCTGCAGGGTCTGCAGCTCCTGCATTGAAGGGGCCGAGAGTCTCTGGCCGGGTTGGTTGCAAACTGGGCTCCCCCATCTGAACTTGAAATGGTATAAATCCAAAGTGTATGGGCTCAGGCAGCTAACTTGGGGGCAGGGAAGCGAGACGGCAGTGACCGCACTAACCCTGCTCCATGATGTTTGCGCTAAGCCAATACTTGCCGCATTAATGCGGTCCAAGATGGCACTAACTTGGGGTCTACTTGCCGCCCACCCCATTGTTGTCAAGTGAGAGCTGGTCTCTACATACCGTTTTGGAGCTGTCAGGTCACGTTCAGGTCTAGTCTGTAAGGGTGGAACAAGTTAGAAGCACAGAGACGTAGAGGTCCTCCTCCTACGTTTTTCTAGGACTTCTGGGAGCTCCTGGTCTCCAGGGTTTTTTCGGGAACTCCGCCCCTTGGTAACAAATACTCCTGGGAGCCACGCCCCCACTCCTTTGGGATTAGAAGAGCCTCCCTCATTTTGCAAGAACCATCACAAAAAAATTTGGGAAGCCCCACCCCTCGCTACAAGAGCCTCTGGGAAGACTAGTCTACCTTTGATGAAGTTTTGAGGATCCCGTGGTCCTCTGCTTTTCCAGCTCGGGAAACGCTACCTCAATCGCATCCTTGGGAGTTTGGCGAAGCCCTACATATACCACGAGGGTTATTGGCCCCAGCCCCACCATGTACACTGGAGCCAGGGTAGTTATCTCCCTGGGACTCTAACCTAAGGTTGATAGTCCAAGAGCCAGTGCTTCTGAATCAAAGATAGTGCGCACAAAAATCTTAAGAACTCGAGGCCCATGGGAAAAAGCCAGGCTTTGACCTTTTAGATAACGTGTGCTCTCTCCCTACTTTAAACCCCACTATTGTCCTCTTAACTCCTCCCTCTCTCTGGTCCTTTTTTCACCTCCAAATTTCATTCTTCCCTCCATCCTTCCCCACAAAGATTCTGGACAACCTCATCTCTTTCCTTGCAGCCACGGCCACCTGCGAGTCCACAGTCCCTCCTCACTTTGATAGTCTCTGTTTTCCAATCTCCTTACGTTGTTTTTCTGCCTATGCCAAGCCTTTTTGAGTGGGTTCTTCTTCAGAACTCCAGGACGAGACTCATCTGGCCCTCCCTTTCCAGGTACTAAGCACACCCCATCACTTTTTTTCCTTGGGTCCCATCAACCTAAATCAAGGACCAGGTGTTTTGAAGATCCAGACCCAATCCCTGAGCCAAGTGCCCCAAACTCCAGTTGTCTTTTATTAAATTTTTAAAAATACACATTTTTAATGTCTTTTGGCTTTCTATCTATCATGTTTCTTTCACTACATCCCCCAATACAACGGGCACCCCCCTCTTGACATTCAAATGGCCCAGCCATTTTTGACAGGACATTCACCTTTCTGCACCTGCAATTCCCCGCTCCCCTCCCTGCCCTGACTGTGTCCAGAGGAAGTTACAGGCTCCATTGCCCTTACCAAGAGTCACAGTTCCAGTCAGAAAAAGTTTGGTCCAATGGCCTCTGCGCTGGCATTATTGAAGTCAACATTCATTGGCTTACTTCCCTGCTTCTGTTCCTCATTTTCTGGGTCAGTCTCTAGGGCTTCCTGCCTTTTTCTAAAGTCCTCAGAACCGCTCTTTTTGAAAATATAATCATCTTCCATCCCATGCTTTGACCATCATGGGTTCTAACATTTCCCCCATGATGGGCACCCATTTTGCTTCCACTTTTTGGCTACCATAAATGCTGCTGTGGTTCTCTCTCCTCTCCAGGTGTCCAAAAGAGTCCCCTCCCATCATCGCAGGAGGAAACCTCATCTTCTTCTTGTGTCAAGAAATCTGAAAACACTTGCTATAAATTCCCTCTTCTCTCTTCCTTTCTCCTCATCTCACAATCTCTTGCCATGATCTGCTCCTTTCCCATCCTTGATTCTACTCTCAAATGCAGAGATGCCTCCTCCCCTTGTCTAGACCAGCCCTTCTCTATGCACCCTCCATGCCATCCCCTCCTGCCTTCTCCCCAGAAAGCTTGTCATCCCTATTCTCTCTTTCTAATTACCGACAGCTTCCCTGCTGGCTACAAATATGCCCAGTTCTCCCTAACCCTTAACTAACTCTCATCAGAAAAGAGAGAAAAACAAACAAAAAAAAGGATGAAAGGAAATATAGTAATCATAATTGCCAATGTTAAGGGGCTGAACTCATCCATAAAACAAGTTAGAAGTCTATGGAAGAATAGATTAGAAACCACAATCCAACGACATGAATTTTAATAAGACACTCTTAAAACAGAAAGGCACAGAGTTAAAATGAGGGGCTAGCTAGGTAAAATCTATTTGGCTGAAGCAAAAAAGACAAGCTTAACAATTATGAGCTCATACCGGACAAAAACAAAAATAGATCTCATTAAAAGAGAGAGGGAAATTACTTTTGTTACACAACAAAGTATTTAAAAAAACTTTTTATTCCAAGCTTTTGAAACAAAGGCTTCATCTCATAGAGAGAAAGAGTAGAGAAATGAATCAAATTTACAAAATTGAGAGTCATTCTCCAGTTGATAAATGGCCAAATAATCTAATCAGGCCGTTTTAGAAGGAGAAACTAAAGCTGCTTCTAGTTATATAAAAATGCTCTAAATCCCTGATTAGAGAAATAAAAATTAAAACCTCTCTAAGTTGTCACCTCATGCCTCTCAGAAAAGACAAATGCTGGAGGAGATAAAACAGGGACACTACTGAATAGTCCATAGACTTGTAAACTGGTCCAACCATTGTGGAGAATAATTTGGAACTAGACCTAAAGAACTATAAAACTATGCCTGTGCTTTGTTCCAGCAATACCGGGTCTCTATCCCAAAGATATCAAAGGAAAAGAAAAAGGGCCTATATAGGTACAAGACTCTACAGCAGCTCTTTCTTCCTATCTTGGTAAAGAACTGAACATCAAGGCAGACGGTCAGCAGTTGGAGCATGGCTGAACAAGTTCTGGCATCAATGCAATGGAGTAATATTGTGATATCTAAAAGGGAAGGTTGTTTCAGGAAAACATAGCAAGAACTATATGATCGGATGAAAAGTGAAGAAGAACCAAGAGATTATTACACACAACAATATCAGTGTTGTAATGATGATCAGCTATGAAGTACTCAGTTACTCTGATCACTATAATGTAAGATGATTCCAAAGGTCCCATAATGAAGAAAAGTTATCCACCTCGAGAGAGAACTGATGGACTATGTACATAAAATGTAATTTTTTCATTTTAGTTTTCTTAGTTTTTTTTCAAAATAAAATGCCTAATATGGAATGTTCTCATGATTTCATATCTATTATTGATATTGTATTGATTGTCTTCTTAGTAGGTAAGGGAAAGCATGAGAGAGAGAGGGAGAAAGTTCTGGGACTAAAAGTGGATTTGTGCCATTAGGAATCCAGAGACCCTGAAAGAATTGGGAGAACCCTGACCCACCAAACTTGCCTCTCCAACAGGGTTAAAGCTAGAGTCCGGAGTAACAAATTTGGGACTAAAACCAGATCTGGGCCATTAAGGATCCAGACCCTGAAAGGATGGGGGGAACCGTGACCCACCAACCTAAGAAAGGTGGCCCCCAGAGCCTACTCACTTTTCCCCCCTGCAGGGACGAGGAGATTGTGGATTATTGGGGTCTTGGAGAAGTGAGATAACAGGAGTGGGAAGTTCCAGAGATTTAGTGACCCCGAACGTCATGATTTTTTCTTTGGTGGGGATGATGTGACCCCAGGAGAGGCCCAGGGAAGTGGGGCAGCTGCACCCCCTGGCCTTTTACTCTGTAACGTAGAACTTCTGAAATTGGGAAGAATAGCATTGAATTAGGAAAATTGTTTTCCAGCAATTTCAGACGATGGGATTAATGATCCTTGAGCTAAATTAGCCTGGTGCTGCTTGGTGTCTGAAGGCAGGGCTAGGAACTAGGGGTAAAGGAGAATGGGAAGAAAAGTATAAACAGGTCAGCTGAGGTTACAAAGACTGGAGAGGAGTTCTCTCAGGTATAAAAGAGGGGTCCTGGCTGTGTCCCTTAGGGATCTCCAAGCAGATGTTGGAGGACCATTCGGATCACTCGAACAGCACACGATTGGGAGTGAGTGGCCCCTGGGACCCCTTCAGCTCTCCTGAGCTAGAAGGCCACTTGTTGGGCCATTTTTACAGCACATGGGGAGGTATGGGTGGCCACTGAGGTCACTCCAGCTCTCACTGTTCTACCTTTGGTGTCCGTACAGCCCTAGGTGAATGGCCAGGTGTGGAGGCAAGATGCTGTACAGGTTGGTTGTGATGGGCAGCTGTGGCGTGGGCAAGAGTGCACTGATCGTCCGATTGGTTGACAACTGCTTTGAGACAGACCATTACCCCACCAAGAAAGATTTCTACACCGAAATAGTGGTGGATGGCGAGCCCTGCCAGCTGGAAATCCTGGATGGTGCGGGCAATGAGGAGACCCCACATCGGTTCCGGGACTTCCTGCTCTGGGGGGATGGCTTCTTCTGTGTCTATGGGGTGGATGACATCAAGTCCTTTGTGGACGTGAACATCTTCCAGGACCAGCTGCTCAGGGTAAAGAACACCGACCGCGTTCCTTTTGTCCTGGTGGCCAACAAGGCTGACATTGACAACTGCCTGGTGTCCTCCACGCTAGGCCAGGAAACGGCCGCGAGCCGCAGGGTGCCCTTTGTGGAGACCTCGGCCAAGACTGGTCAGAACGTGGAACACGCTTTTCATGAGCTGGTCCGCCAGATTCGCAGGGTGCGGGCCGAGGAGCTCCCCGATGCTGAGCGGAACCGGGGCTGTGGGTGCAAGTATTGCACCATCATGTGAGCGCTTGTCCCTTACGGGGGCCCTGCTCCCTAATTGCATTGATTTGGGTGGGGGATTCATTTTAAAGGGACTTCCCTCATCCGCTCATCCACTGTTGCCGACCTGGTTTTCTTGCGTTCTAGAATTTGTTACAAATAAAAGTTGGTTTGTTTATAAGTCTGCTGCTGGTGGTTTCTCGGGGGCTTCGTGAGCTTTCAGGTAGGAATAACACGGGTGCCGTGTGGCCTGGTGGAGAGAGCTGGGAGTCAGGAAGGTCGGATCTTGGGCCTCAGTGTTCCCATCCGTAAGATTGGGTTTGGGGGAGAGGTTTAGATGGCCTCTCAGTCACCTCCCAGCTCTGAGTCAGTAGGGGCCCCAGGACACCTGAGCCTGAACTGTCTCTGACACATTTCCTTGGTCCTGATGGGCCAGTGTGTCCTTTCAGTCCAGAGAAATTAAAACACTTTGGAGAAGTTAATTCGAGCCCTACCTGATCAAGTGTGGTCCCACCCAAATAGACCCCAGATTGTTGGATCAGGCAATTTAACAAGGATTGCTGAAGGGTCCTGACTGGAGAGGGGGAGAATCTACCTCATCCCCGAGATGATCCTTCTCCCCTTATGTGACTTATGACAAAACCCTGTTACCTATTATTTCTGATTTTTCCCTCAAGAGCCCCCTCCAGCTGAACCCCCAACATAGTAGTGACCACAGTAAGGAGCTGGGCTGGGAGGGGAGCAAGGTCGGGTCCTCAGCCCTGACCTTGCTCTGTATCCAGGGCCAAACCGGGGGGAGCCCTCAAGCTGGGCTGGCCTAGGCTTGGTTCATTTGGGGAGTGGGTCTAAGTCCACCTCCATAAGATGAGGGAAAACAAGTGACAACCCAAAGTCCTGGGAAGCCAGAAGCCAGTTCAGATCAGGAGGCGAGCGGGAGGAAGTGACTTCTTTGCTCATCGGGGGGCCCAGAAAGGAGAGGAAGGGAGTTTGCTTGTGAATTGTCTTCACTCAGGTTTAGAGGGAGAGAATCATCTGTCTCATTCATTGATTGTGATTCTCTTCTTTTAGTTGCTAATCTTCAATTTTTCTTTGTAATAATACAGGAATCCTCCTGGTGCCATAGGAGCTTTCTCCTTCAGTCTCATTGTCTCATTGATTGTAATTCCCTCCTTTTAGTAGGGCCTACATGCCTTTTAGTTAGTATTGGTGAAATGGGGACCTTGAGATGAGGTTTCAACCTGTAGACCGCAGCAGCTTTCCCAAAGAATGGAATAAGAACATCAAATAAATTCCTATTTGTCAGGCTTTTATTAGGCCCTTGATAAAAGTTTCTTCTCTTCTCCCTAATAAAAGTTGAAAAAATTAATGTATTTCTTAAAAAAAAAAACAGCATTTTGGTATTAAACCAAAACTAACACAAGAGAAATTAGAAAATGATGGCCTAAAAAACCCTGGTAATTTTGACAAAAGCTTTAGAATGAGTATTTATTAACTAAAGTTCACACAGTTTGTTATGTAGTGGAAGTTACCACGTAAAAGGAAATTTTGGGGGGAAAAATCACCTGCAAATCTAATATCTAGTCTTGGAAGCCATGGACCAACTGCTGGGCCATATGAAACAGGAATAAAATCCCGGGTCCTGGGCTCCCAGACAAGTTCTTAGGCAGGGAAGATCCACACGATCGTGGACATACCCGGGAGGAGAATTGGTGTTGAGGAGGAAGCAGGTCAGGGGTGGTAGGGAGAGGAGTGAGATAGGATGAGAGACTGAGGTGGGGTCCAAAGAAATTAAGCAAGCTGCACTCCTATACAGCTGGCTGGGTCTGGGTGGGATTTGAACTGGGCTCCATCCACAGTGCTACCTACAAGAAAATCCTTGCAGTCAAAAAGCCTGCACTAGGATCCTTCCTGGCTATGGGAGGGAGAGGAGGGTCGGGAGGGGAGAGGCGATGACTTGGCCCCTAACTGATTATGTGGGGTGAAGGAGACGACTTTTAGAATGATATCGAGTGGAAATGACTGGATCCAAGAAGGATTTGTTAAGGGATGGGAGAACTGGGAATGGGGAGAAGGAAGGAAGAATAGGGGTGATGGGGCAATCTGGGGAGAAGACAGGAGGGGATGCCTCGGATGGGTGCACAGGGATTGGTCTGGGTAAGGGTCTCTCTCTCTCTCTTTCTCTCTCTCTCTCTCTCTCTCTTTCTTTCTCTCTCTCTCAGTCTTTCTGTGTCTGTCTCCTTCTTTTTCTGACTCTCTCTTTTGTCTTTCTGTCTCTGACTTTCAGTCTCTCTGTCTCTGACTTTCATTCTCTCTGTCTCAGTCTCTGTCATTGCATCGTCTCTCAACCTCTATATACAAGGTGTTGCCTACATGTATTAAATGGGTCCCTTTTTTTGCTCTCCCACTGCTGACACTCGAGTGGAGGCCCTTATCACCCTATAGCTTGATAAGTATAATAGTCTGCTGAGAATTCTTGCCAGCTTCCAATCTCTTCCCACTCTAATCCATTCTCCATTCATCCTCTAAACTGGTTTTCCTAAAACAAATTCAATCATATAAAACCCCCAAATCAATAGACTCCAGTAGCTTTTCATTGCCTCCAGGAGCAAATATAAAATGCTTGTTTAGCACTGAAAGCCTTTCATAACCTTTCCACTCCTCCTTACACCTTGCTTCCAATACATACTCTGTAATCTAGTAACATGGACTTCTGGCTGCCTCACGAACAGTGTACCCCATATCTAGGCCTTTTCTTTGGCTGTTCCCCATGCTTGGGGAATATTATATAGACCTCCTCCTATGATCTGATTACAAACCTCCTTGGCTTTATTTGGTCCCCAAATAAAATCCCACCTTCTTTTTTTTTTCTTTTCTTTCTTTCTTTCTTTTTTTTTGTATTTTATTTAATAATAACTTTGTATTGACAGAATCCATGCCAGGGTAATTTTTTACAACATTATCCCTTGCACTCGCTTATGTTTCGTTTTTTCCCCTCCCTCCCTCCACCCCCTCTCCTAGATGGCAAGCAGTCCTATATATGTTAGATATGTTGCAGTATATCCTAGATATAATACATATTTGCAGAACCAAACAGTTCTCCTGTTGCACAGGGAGAATTGGAGAAAATCCCACCTTCTTTATGAAGCTTCCTCCAGCTCCTCTTAATTCCAGTGCTTTCCTTCTAATTATTTTCCATTTATATTATTTGCATGTATTTGTTTGCATGTTGTCTCTCCCATTAGATTGAAAGCCCCTTGAGAGCTGGGACTGTTTATTGCCTTTTTTTAAATCCCTAGCACTTAGTATAAAACCTGACAAATAATAAGTGCTCAATAAATGCTTACTGAGTCATTAAAAGAAAAATATTTTCTATTTCCCTATTCCTTTAATAACAAAACTTTAAATCATTTGTTCTCTAATTATGTTCCTCACTTATTTTTCCTTGTCCATCAATAGCCCTAAATTAGGCTCCTTTCCTCTACTTTAGCTTATAAAAGATTTAATTCATTTCAATATTTTGTAAATACCACATAAAACGTTGAGCTTGAAACACAAAGGCAAAAACTTCACCTCCTTTCAAGGAGCCTATATTCAACTGAAGATAAAGCATCTAAACAGATAAATAAATATATCATAACGGGAAGGAAAAGAACTTTGAGGATAGCAGAAGATTTAGTTACTAGATTACTGTAGTGATTGACTACTATGTCTTATGTGCCAAATCTATTCCATTGATCCATCATTCTATTTCTTAGCTAGTACTAAGTAGTTTTTGTGATTACTACTTTATCATATAGTTTAAAATCTGATATTGCTAGGTCACCTTCCTTTCTAATTTTTTATTAATTCCTTTGATATTCTCAACTTTTTGTTCTTCCAGATAAATTTTGTTATTGTTTTTCTACCTCTACCAGATAATTTTTGGTAGCCTGATTGGGATGGCACTAAAGAAGTAAATTAGTTTAGGCAGCATAGTTTTTTTTTTTCTTTTTATTATATTGGCTATGTCTCCGCATGAATAATTGTCTTTTTAATTGTTTAGATCTAACTTTGTGTGAAAAGAGTATTGTAATTATGTTCATATAGTTCCTGAGTTGTCTTAGCAAGTGTCTACCTCGTATATTATGTTGTTTACAGTTATTTTAAATGAAATTTCTCTTTCTATTGCTGGATGCTAAACTTGGCGGTCATATAAAGAAATTCTGATGTTTTATGTAGTTTTATCTTATATCATGCTATTCTTGCTAAAATTGTTAATTATATCAAGTAATTTTTAAAATTGCTACTCCAGGGTCCTCCATGTATAATATTGTATCGTATTCAAATAGTAATGATTTTTTTCTCATTTGATTTCTTTTACTTTTCTTATTGCTATAGCTAACTTTTAAAATATATTATACTGAATAATAGTGATGACAATCAGCAGCCTTTATCCCTGATCTTATTGGGAAGACTGCTAGTTTATCCCTTTTACAGATAATGCTTGTTCATGGTTATCATTTGAAGTAATGTTCCCTTTTTTCCTAGGCTCTCTAGTATTTGTAATAGAAACGGATGCTATATTTTTCAAAACCTTTTTCAGCATTTTTGAGAAAATCATATGATTTCTTTTGGTTTGTTATTGATATGGCCCATTATGTTGGTAGTTCTCCTAATAAAGAATCAACTCTGCATTTCTGATATAAGTTCCACCCGTTCATACTATATAAATCTTACAATTTTTTTTATCATTGCTTTGTTTGTATTTGCATCAATATTCACTAGAAAAATTGGTCTACTCTTCTTTTTCTCTATATTAGCTCTTCTTTGTTTAGGTATGTTAGAAATAAAACTCTTGACGCTGAGAATCAGATATCAAGGAAAATTTATTAAAGAAGAATCTTAAGGAATTGTCTTAACATTTCTGGCCAGAAGTGAGCCCCACTCCTCTTCGGGAAGAGAGAGCACTGAGTATAGAAATAGGGAACCTTTATACTTGCTTGTGTGACACAATCCCTCCCTTCAGAAAAGAGATTGTTTTATCCGGATTACAGTCTTTTTGATATACCCACTACATGTTTCCCCTTAATATGTATAAAACATGTCCCCTCTCATCATATATCCCATATTAAAAAATGGTGGAAAACTCCTGCTTGGGGTGTGTTGTTTAATATTCAATTAGCCTATTAGGGAGGAACAGTAGTGATTTGGTCAAGTCGTGTCATTAACTTCAATTAGTTTGGGTGGGATGGAGTATTATCTTAAATTTGGTTTTCTCAAATCCATAAGAGTCTTTCTGATTGATTGAATCCCCCTGTGCCTTCCTACTCCCCAATTCCTTGTTTGCTCAAGGCTTCTATTGATCACTTGAGTCCTAACCTTCCTTAAACTCTCATATTCTGAGCAGAACCAAGAGATCATTATATACTTCAACAATGATACTGTATGAGGATGTATTCTCATGGAAGTGGATTTCTTTGACAAAGAGAAGATCTAACTCAGTTTCAATTGATCAATGATGGACAGAAGCAGCTACACCCAAAGAAAGAACACTGGGAAATGAATGTAAACTGCTTGCATTTTTGTTTTTCTTCCCAGGTTATTTTTACCTTCTGAATCCAATTTTTCCGGTACAACAAGAGAACTGTTTGGTTCTGCACACATATATTGTATCTAGGATACACTGTGACATATTTAACATGTATAGGACTGTTTGCCATCCGGGGGAGGGTGGAGGAAGGGAGGAGAAAAATCAGAACAGAAGTGAGTGCAAGGGATAATGTTGTAAAAAATTACCCAGGCATGCATTCTGTCAATAAAAAGTTATAATTATTAAAAAAAAAAACCTCTCACATTCTGAAAACTTTTTGATCAGTGACCACTATCCCACACTACTTCAAAGCTTGCAACACTGTGGAAACCCAACATTTCAGCATTTCTCACAATTCCCCCATTTCCTTTTAATAAAGATTCAGTTTTAACATCTTTTCTGTTGCCCTTTCTTCAAACCTTTTATCATCTTATATTTCTCATCTATATTTTAATCTTCCTCAAAAGTAACCATTCTAATTTAACATTTCTCTTTAAAATAAACACTTGCAACCTGAAAGGAATAAGACTAACAAAGGAATACAATAAACTTGGTGCAAACAATAATATGTTCCATAATCTTTAATTATGTACAGGGTTCTGAGTTTATCCTCAGCTTGAGCCCATCATAGCACCACTTTTGTTCTTTTTGGTCGTGGAATTCTGGGGACAAGGGATGGAGATCTCAGTCTTTCACAAGAATCAGGACTATTTCAAGCTGGAAAGGGGTGTAGAGTTGAGTTATCTTATGGAGTAAACCTATTAGGATTCTTATAAGGTGCTAAGTAAGTGGAATTGAGGAGACAGTGGTTAAATGTAGTTTAGCATTGATTTAATTCTACAACAATAATGGTTTCCTAGTGATATAATGATTGATGTATACTTGGTGTGGGGCATATAAGGAGGAGCTGTCAGGGCCCGGAAGGACAGGTGCACTAGAAGCTCTCGGAGCCTCAGCCAGGATTCAGTGGCAGACATTTAGAAGCCAGAGAAGGCAGGTGGGAGCAGAAGCTCTTGGAACCAAGGAGAGAGAAGACCTCCAGAAAAACTAGCCGAGTTCCAAGTGAAGGAGACAAGACTTTGAAGGAGACAATAAAGGATTTGGACTTTAATTCCTGGCTGCTTTTGGGGTGATTACACTGAACTGAAACTAAGGCTGCTCCCAGAAGCCCCCCAAAAAACTTGTTCCCAGAGAACATTAAATTTTAGAGAAGAATATTACATAAACCTTTAAGGACCTTATTTCATACAGATTTATGCCTCTATCAACAGATAGATTGACTAGACCAAATATTCATTTATCTACTTATTTAAGATATAATGATCATATTTTTCAGACTGAAAACTGCAAGATCTTCACCTAAAGAAGCTTGCCATAAGAGGAAAAAGCTGGGACATAATGATCAAAACTGGTCCTTCAGCCTTCAGTCTGAGAGCTCATACATGATAGGATAAAGCATCCTTAGTTCTGTTTTACATTTAACAACCAATTATGTAGTAACAGTTCCACCTAATAGCCACTCGGGAATAATCAGGTGGATTTTTATTGAAAGGAACTTCCCTGGGAAACTGAGTCAGAAGGATCCCACCTGAGCAGAGGCCAAGGTTGTCTTTCTCATTTTTGCCCAGATATTAACCTTCACCTGTAACAGTTCAAGATCCCATTCCTCTGAGTAAATAGGGGCACATTTCTGTCATATGGTAGATTACGGACTTGATGACTTTGTTAGACAATCTTATCTGAATTCAAAACTAAACAAGGTATAGTCCCAAGAGATTTTATCTCAAATAGCAAGTCTCATCAATCAAAGCTTCAGGTGAATTTAGTTCTCAAGGATCACATATCCAAAATAAGTATTGACTACACTTCTACATTAATAACAGTAAGGGATTCATCCTAGAAAGTCCTCAAGTCAGGAGAGCTTTCTATTTTAAATCTCCCTCCTTAGTTTTACCTATAAAGGGTTTCCCACAGGAATTACCCCCCAAGTATAATTTGCTTGTTTGGTTTCTCCACTTCCTCCAATGCTCCTGGTTCGGAAACAGGTCCCTTAACTTTGGTGTAAGGAGTCCAACCTCATTCAGCGGTTCTTACCGCAGTCTCAGCGGTTAGCAGAATCTGGAATGGCCCATCCCAATTAGGAAGTAACCTTTCTCCTTTCCAAGATTTTAGCATACCCTGTCACCTGGTTTGAATGGATGTACAGTGAATTCAAGAGGGGGAATCTGAGCAAGGAGTCCTTTCAATCAGAGTTCTGAAAGACAAGTAGATCAGCCAGTAAATAGTCTCTTAGAAACCTATTCTTTCATCTGAAAGGATGAGACCTCTCCTCCCCCCCTTCACTTGTTTCCTCAGGACCTTTTTGTTAATCTTCTGATTTTCAAGTAAAATATTAATGACTGGTATTTTCGTCAGTCTTTTTCATCCCCTTCATCCTCCCCCATCACCCCCTTTATTTTTCTTTTGGATGTGGAATCCAAGTTTCGGATCACTTAATCCAACTGACTTGTTTTAAAATCAAAGAGTTTGTGGCACACCCAAACCATAACTGACACGGCTCACCCAGGACTCAACCGCTGTGCAAATATTAGGTGCTTAATAAATGTTTCACAGATTTTCATTCAAATGCCAAGGTGTATCTCACAAGCCAAGTAGTCACTTTCTCATCCCTATCCAGCTCCATTAAATAAAATCATGTGCTTTACTTGGTGTTGCCACAGAATGCCTGATAGAAACAACTTTTGCATCAATTTTAGGTTATTGAATCTGAGCCTTTTTTGTTTAGGGGCAGATGGTCCCAACTGTGTCCTCCCTCACACACAAGCAGTTCTGGGGAGCTCTCTACGCAAGGACTTTGGCCTGTACATCAGTTTGCTGTTTTCTGTTCTGTGCTCAACTAGGCTGCAGGTAGAAAGGGGGAACTGTTTGCATGGTATTTCCCCCATTGGATTGTGGGTTTCTGTTTCTTGCCTTTTTCAAAAAGATCTGTCTAAAGAGCTCAGCACATTTCCTAGCACATAAGAGGGGGGTGAAGAAGATCAAGTGTTTATTGAGTACCTACTATGTGCCAGGCTCTGTACTAAATGCTTTGTAGATCTCACTTTATTTAATCACATTTATTTGTTGAGTAGGCTTCAAGAAATCCCAGTTGACTTCTGTTTTTTCTTCCGGAGCAATGAGAGGTTGAGGGATTTGCCCAGGTTCACACAGGCAGGACTTGATCCAAGCCTTTCTACCTTCAGGCCAAGCTCTAGTCACTACATTACATGTGCTTTATATTTAAAAAGAACTTTAAAAATATAATCATAAATAATTTGTTAAAGGAAATGGACAGGCAGGACTGTATTAGCGCCATGCATACCGGATATACGGTGTAGACAAGCACACTCAGGCAGAGAGAGATGAGAGAGAGACAGAGACTGACAGATTCAGACAGAGAACGACAGAGAGAGACAGAGACAAAGAGATGAGAGAAAGAAGCAGAGAGATAGAGAGACAGGGACACAGTATATAATTGGGGGAAAGCATCCTTTAGACATGGGGTCACTTGATGCCGCCCCCCCACTCCCAGCCAGCTACATGTTAAAGGCTTTCCCCTAAGATCTTAGGAACCCTACTACAATTCTGAGGTTTGATGTCTCTGGGCTGTGCCAGTGAGGGCCTTTCCTCTCCTTCTCCAGGCCTGGTGAATGGATGCACCATAAAATTCACTGTTCTGCCCAGGAAGCCCCCGTCTCAGAGCAGCTCCCCTGGAGCCTGGCTATCCTAGTGTCCACGTCCTGGCTGAGTGGAGGCAGTCTGTGAGCAGAGTTTGGGCTGCCCCCTAAATCTATCCCCCGAGACCCTGAGGCCCTACCTTCTCTTCCACAGCACGGGAGTCTTTGGGAACCTCCTAGGCACCTTTTCTGCATGATTCCTGCATGGCCCCCGACCTCACACACTCTGAAGAAGGTGGCCCAGGGCAAGCCAGGAGATCCAGGATAATTAGAAGAAAACCTGCTCCCCAGAAGTGTGTGTCTTACTGGGAAGGGGAGTTTGATCCCTTGGTTCCCAGGGTTGCCCGCTCCGTCCTCTGCCTTACGAACTGTCTTCCTTTCCAAACCTGAGAAAACAATGCCAGGGCTATCCTGAACCTCATAGATTTAGGACTGAGATGCACCCTACAAGCTGTCTAGTTTTGTCTAATTGTTTTACAGATGAGGAAACTGAGGCTCTGGACCAGAAGGGGCCTCAGAGACCACCTATTGAGTTCAGTGAGCTTGGGGGCCAGATAAGACCCAGGGAGGGTCTCCCCCAAATAGGAAGCACTAGCCCTCTGCCTCTAAATCTGCCGTTCCACCAGCGGTGGGAGACTGCTCTTGACCAGACTAAAAAAGCTGTTTCCGAAGGCGGGACTTTGTCCTTGCTTATTATCTAGGCTCTCTTGGTACACATGGATGGAGAGGGTCAGCCCCTTCTGGTTCTCAGTGGTCACCCAGGGCGGAGGGCATCCAGCCCCCTTGGGTGCCCCTTGCCTCTGCCCCTTAGGACAGGGCCGGTCACTCTGGTGCAGCTTGGGAGGGCTGGGAATCGGGAACCGCGGGGCACCGGTCCGCTGGGCCACCTCAGGAGCAGCGAGCCTCTGCGGCAGAACCGGCGTGCCCATGGGCCACGGCTGTCCTTAGCCGCTTCCTGTGGGCACTGATCTCCAGCTTCTTTACTGCTCGCATATTTAACGGATTCAGGCACCTGTAGAGTGAAAACATGTGTGTTCCACAAAGCAGAGCAGTGCCAGGTGTCCCCTTCCCCCATCACGCCAACACCAAAGCAACGGCCAGGGTGCCCTGTGCCTCGAGCCCTTCCGTGTGGTGGTCTCCAGTGAGAAGGGGCCAGGGATCTGCCACTGAAGGGCTGCCTGGAGCAAGAGGGCTGCCCCGGGCAGACTGTTTTATTCTCACAAGGAAGTGGGCAGCCCCGGCCCCCGGCCCTGACTGAGAGCTCTGCATTAGCAGGAGAAGGTCCCGTCACCGGAGACAAAGCAGCAGGATGACCACGGTGCCCCAAGGAAGCCGGGAGCTGCTCACCTCCCTTGCAGCTGGGCTGTTAGTGATGGATGTCAGAATATGAGCTCCCTGAAGGCAGGCGCCGGTGTGTTGTGGTCCGTAACCCGGTGGTCAGTACAGGCTCCCGCTGACCCTGGAACAAATCTGCTTTGGCGGCGCCCACAGCTCCACACAAGGGCCCACTGAGTTACCAGTAGAAAGCAGCTGGAAAACTGAAGCTAATGGTGTGCCCCTCCCCTCCCCCAGCCCAGACTCCAAAAGGCCCCCAAGAAGAGAGGAGGAAGGGAAATGCATGGACGGCCCATGGGAGAGAGCCATCACCCAGGGAAGGCATCCTCCCTCATGCCTCCTGGGAATCTGTCCTTCCCCATTCACCATGTGTCAGCCTTTCCCAGCAGTGGGCATCCTTCCCTGGGAGAACCCCAGGTATCCGTGCGGTGGGGTGAGCATGTCAACACAGCAACAACGCGAACTCCCCAACATCCTTTTGTCATTTTGGGAAATGTCTTTCTGGGAAGAAATGCCCGGTTCTCTCTTAACTACATGAAGAAAGTCTAGGACCTATTTCTAGCCAATATAATTTTTTAAATTTTTTAAAAATGGATTTTATGATTCCAAGCATTCAAAGCTTAACACATTTTTTTTAAGGACAGTTTTGAATTTCTCTATTGTCGATATTCTCCTGGGTCCCCTCACTCTTCCTTTTGGTGCCCAAAGACAGGGCAGGCTGACTTTGGGGACCAGGATTAACTTAATTTTTTTCCAAAATAGAATCCTCAAATAAAAGTCCATGGAATGTGATGGAGCAACTTGGGCTTTAATGAGTCAGGTTGTTGTGCCACAGTTCCCTTTAATTATCCTGCCTCAGTTTCCCTAGTTGTCCTGACTCAGTTTCCCTTCGTTGTTCTGCCTCAATCCTCCTGGTTGCAGCACCACTCTTCCCTCCTAATCAGCAGAACTGATATAATTTAGGGCTGGCTATGCTAAGATTATAAACTGTAAATGTTTGAGATCAGTAGAAAGATCTTCTCTCTTAGACATCATGACCCTGGCCAGACCTTGGTATCTCCCCCCATTCTGCCATTGTCTTCTTGATCCCAACTTATCAGAATGCCTGGTGCCTCCCCCAACCCTGTCAGAACCGGATTGATGGTCTGCTCGTTCCCACTCTCAGTGCTCTGACTCTGCCCTGCCTCAGTCTACCCCTTGGTAGCTTGGAGCCTCACGCATATATACATGTCATTGAGAACTCACATCGTTGCTGGATTCTGGAAGATGATAGTCTCATTCAGCCCTGGGACCCATTCAGACCATGGGTCCGTTTGGTCCCAATAAATCTCTCCCTTTCAGATAAAATATGAAAAACTCTCTAATTTCCATCTTCCCTCAGTTTCTCTGGCACTACGTTTGGAGGCTTCCCAGCGAGATAGCAGAAATGAGAGCAGGATTTAGAGACCTTCGGGGCTCCGCCTGGGCCGGTCGAGGATCCGGGTCCTTGGCCCTCTGGATTTCTCCAGAGTCTCTGGGAAGGAGAGCAGTTTTCAGCGGCAGCCACGCCTGACGATGGACGCTCCATTCGGCCACAGGAGAGTAAGTCTGGATGTCTGTGGGGAGCCGCAATCTCTAAGCGGATTGGCAAAGCCCAGCACTGAGATCAGATGTGCACAGCACTCAGGCAGGAACAACATCTCCTTCTATGATTCTCATTAGTGGGCTGCTATTTCCGCTATTATTTATAATTGGCTTGATTACTGCACTAAACATGATCTAAAAAATCTGGTGACAAGGGGAATTTGGGCAAGTTAACTAGAAATGATTCCACAGGCGGATTCTGTCCTAATAAAACTAATCTCACTGAGACAAATGATGAAGAAGAGAACAGCATGGAAAGCCTTGTCACTATGGGGGAGAATCCAAAGGTCCAGGAAATAATGGAGTTTACCCACTTAGACTCAGAAAAGATCAGTCTGTCTAGGGACCAAAAGATGGTTAAAGTAGAAATAGGAATTGCCCTAAACGCCTATGGACATGGTTCCAAGTCAGGGAAATGGAGGAATCAAACAATCCATAGAAGTGACAAAGAAGACACAAGTAAACTAACAAAATTCACTGACATTTAACTTGTATAACATTTACTTTTCATTATTGGCTTCACATAATGTAATCAATAATTAACACTTAACCATAAAAAACTCACTCAAATGTTAAATGTCAAATGTAGTACCCTATAAAGGTCAGTAAGTCAGACACATGTCTGACGACTATGTTGATCTAAAGAAAAGTATATAATCATGATATAGTATAAAATAAAGCCTGAAGGAGCCTGGGAGAAGTGGGAGCATCACTTCCCTCAGTTCCTCACTCAAACTACTCCACGGCTCCCATCTTCATTGGAGCCAACTCTATTGCTCCTGCTCAGCCCCCGGACCCTCTGCAGAGGCTGGACCCCTACAGATGTCTTAGGGCACGGTCTGGTCTGTCTACCTGTTCTGTCTGTCTGGGCCAGCTTCTGGGTTCTCAGAGAAGGCTGAGGAGGGAACCATTCCAGGACACGGGGTGACCCCCTCTGTTGGGGTGCTGTAAGACACATCTGGTCTGATCCTGAGCACTTTTGGGGGGCACTCCCTGGTTCCACGTGTTACTGTTTTAAGTGACTGTGAGTCTGTCGGTGGGATCAGCGTGCTGTGTTCTGTCTGTCTTCTTGGTTCAAGGGCTCTGCTAAAGGTTTAAGAACCGGTTATTTCAGTGCTGCAGCTGTGCTTAGTAGAAACATCGCTTGTGAGTTCCCACTGCTCGACCTGTTGCACCGACCAGGAAAGCTTGGCTTGGGCTGGGCTGGGCAGAGAAGGCCTCTGGGGGACCAAGGAGTTTATGCTAATTGCTGGTGTAAATTTGGGGGGGAAGCAAGTGCATCCTTCTGGGGCAGCTTGAAAGTGGTGTCTGATGCTAATTTTGCCGTCGTGGGCAGGGGAGACCTGGTTGTCTCTGAAGAACAACGGCTTGTTAAGGAAGCCCTGTAAACCTGCCTGAAAGGGGTCGGGTGCCTCCCTTAGGTAAAGTATGGTACCTTCTGAAGACTCGGGTCACTTGTTACCATTGTGAGCTCTGCTTCAGATCCAGCTCTGCTGGACGTGGGGCCTTTATGGCGTCCTGGAGCTCTTGGCTGCGTTGTGAATCTTAAAAGTTTTGAAGGGAAAGGACAGGAGAATGAAGGGGATTAAGGGGGACAAGAAGGGAAATTTGCATGTGAAAAAGAGTTGGGTGGGGCAGGGAGAAACGGATCCTTTGTCTTCAAAAGTGAAGGTCAAACTCCCCCCCCCCCCCACTGCTTCCTGCTACTTTAGCGATGGAGCATCTGGGGAGAAAGGTGGTTGGAAACTGGTTAAAGTATGTAGCAAGAGGGGGAGAGGAAAAGGTGAGCAGGGGTCGGGAGTTAGGAAGACTGCCTGGGGAGTGGGGGGGGAGGGCAGCCTAGGAAAGAGTGTTATCTCATTCCCCTTCCCCATTTTTTCTCAAGTTGCAGCCTCTCGGCCCTCATTGAAAAGAGCAAACTGGGATTGTAAAGGACAGGCCTAGGTTAATTTTAGGTTAATTGACTGAATATCTGTTTCTTTAGCTACATCATGGTTTCCTTGGTTAAAAAATGTGGTTGTAAGTGTGTCCATAATTTGCTGGAGCTATTTTGAAAAGTTTAATATTTCTAAGAACTTTTTGTCTTCTTTTATGTGGTATTTGGATGTTCCGTATGTTTAATTGATTGCATTGGGTCATCTTGAAGTCATTTAAAGGGCCTCTGAAAACAATAGTTTTTTTCCTTTGTCCTTTTGAAAATATTTGGAATTTTTTCTGAGTATTGGGTATTTTAAAGCAAAATGATTTGTGTCATGTTCAACTCAATGCCTGCCTTGGTGGTCTAACTGCCGACTCTGACACTGCTCAGAAATCCGGACCCCTCCTGTACCCGGGTACCGGGGTTTCCCCACCTGTCTGTTCTCCCGGGAGGGGATGGGGAGCCACTTTTGGTCCCCTTTCCCCCTGGGGTCTATCAGACAGAGACAGACTCTGCCATTCCTTCCCCTGAAAGTAGGGCTGGGGCTGGCTTCACCCTTAGCACTGCAGCCTCCTGCGGGCAGTTCTGGGCAGGCTGAGTTAAGTGCACAAGTGACCACAGACCTAGCTCACAGTGAGCTGCATCTCACCCTGGATTCCTGGGCTGAGAAGGTTCTCCGGCTGCGGAGGGCCTGACGTGCGACAGGGAGCCTGGTACTGCCCTGGGCTTCTCAGAGAGAGACTTGTCCTTGCCATAAGTCCTTGCATTTTTCTAGGGTTGGTCAGAATTATGGTGCTGAGACCTTCCAGGTATCTAGAGGAAGGCAATTCAATGACATGAATATTCAGGAGAAAGAGTGTGAAATGTTGTGCCACAGTTCCCTTTTATTGTCCTGCCTCAGTTTCCCTAATTGTTCTGTCTCAGTGTCCCTAATTGTCCTTTCTCAATGTCCCTATTGTCCTTACTCAGTTTCCCTAATTGTCCTCACTCACTTTCCCTTAGTTGTTCTGCCTCAGGTTCCCTAATTGTCCTGCCTCAGTTTCCTTTACTTCTGCCTCAATCCTCCTGATCAAATTCCTGGAGGTAATTTCCCCATCGAGGAGTTCTCATTACCAATGAAATCAAAGGACTGGTTCCTGAAAATGCACTATAGTAAATGAGAATAACTATTTAAATTACGTGGAGATAGAAGTATATATGTGTACATTTACATATATACATATGGATATTGTCATGGAAGAGAAAACCAATTTTGTATTGAGCCATTGTAAAATAAATTGATTAGATAAAATATTTAGATTACTTTTGTATGTTGTTTGAATAGCTCTTGCCACAGTGTCTCAGGATTTTCAGTGATACCAGGGAGATCAAAACTACTCTCAGCCTTTTTTAAGCCTTGATACCTTAATTGGTTGAGAATGTAATAATCGATCACTCTCTCCTAGACCTTAGGCTAAGTAAGTAGCCTTTTTGTTCCAAACAGACACATTTGTTCTAGGTTCTGAGCCCATGAGCCACACTGCCAGCCACACAAGATCCCGGTCATACCAGGGCTGCACACAGACGCAGTCTAGGGCAGGAAGTTCTGACGGGGAGAGATATACCGGATGTCCTGATGTAGGCCACTAATTCTACGTCACTTTCTCTTTTTGCAAGCATCACTTCTTGTTGCTTCCCACTTAAAGAACTGGCTAATGGATGCATCTACACCACAAGGATCCAACAGGTGATTCAGTGCCTCTTTCTCTCTGGCTGTGATAAAGGAACACCATGCTGGAAGCTCCTGATGGGAAGAGGCCTTGGGCCAAACTCTCCTTGTCCAGGTCTACATGGGCCATGAATCCAGGCCTCTTTTGGCTGCCTTGGTGCTGGGTTTTCCTGCTCTTAGGTGGAGGAGCAAGCAGCCTGGGAGATACAGAAGGTCAGCTAAGCAAGCTGCCACACGGCCAGGAACTGGATTCTGTCCCTGAATTTGCAATCCGCTGGACAAAGTGACAAAGGACGTCCCGAGGACTCTGCTTGAGCCAGCATCCAGACCCGACAAGGTGCCCTAGAAGAAAAACCCATCCATGCGTCCATCCATCATCTCCTCAGCCAAAGTCAATATAAAGGAGCAGATAAGGTGGAGCAACCACTTAAACATGAAGCCCTGGCTTTCTCTCCATCTGAGGGGGGTAGGGAGAGGGGGTGCCCCCGTATTCAGAAAATGCTTTGTAACTGCGCTTCTTGCTGTCCCCTCAATAAATATTCCTTTATGAAAGCCAACTGATGTCAACTGGTGAAATGATTCCGGCCCCTTTGGCTAGTTTCAAAGCTATAGGGGGGATACAGAATGTAAATGGTGGTAAACACTGGGGAAGGATACCCCGGAATGGGAACTCAAGCCCATAGCCGTGGGACAGCCTCACTTCCGTCAGGGTAAGCCCTGAAACAGGAGGAGCTTTGCTCTGGAGAACCAGGTTCATCACTGCGAGCAAGAATCAGGATCCCTCAGGCTCATAAAAGCTCCGTGGGCACAAAATACAGAACACATGCAAAGCAGAGATGGGATAACGTGGAAAGAGGCACTAACTGGCACTGGGGGGAGGCACAGGGATGGGTGCTGGGGGTGAGGGGAACAGAAGGGCCTCCTGCAGCCGCTGGCTCTGGACACGCATCCTGAAGCAAGCCAGTAATTCCCAGGGGAGGCAGGAGGGAGGGAGAGACTTCCAAGCACTGGGGTGGCCGATGCAGAGGAACTCGGGAGGGAGAGGTGTGTGACAAATGACAAGAAGGCTGGTTGTGATGTGTGAGGAAGAGTTGTAACAGAACCGGAGTGGGGGGCAGGTTGGGAAGAGCATCAAATGTCGGATTGCTCTCCTCCCTGATGTGAGAAGCAGGTTCATTCTTTGTACTTACATCCCCCCATCCACCACAGAGCTCGGCACACAGCAGGCACTCGATATGATTGATGTCTAATTAGCAGGGATTCACAAAAGTATACTGAGTATGGAGGGAAGACAGTAACATGGTTCGACTTCCTTTATGGAAGACTCTTTGGCAGTCATGAGACTCCCTTCTCACACCCCATCTCTTTCCTCTCCAAGACAACAACAACAACAAAACGACGGCAATCTAGAGATGATAGAGTCTGAACTAGGGCATTTACTGGCTATGGGAGGGGAGAGAATAGAAGAAACATTCTAGAGAGAAATGACAAGATTTAGCTACTGTCTGGATATGAGGGGTGAGGGAGATTGGGCAGTCAAGGATCCATCTGACAGAAATTGTTAATATCCAATATCATATGGATAATCACTCCCCTAAATCATCCTCGTAAATGTCAAAATTTCAACAGTGTTCTTTACCCTTTAGCTAATGAGGTTATTTTGCCTTCTGGGAATCAGAGGGGGAACATGATAAAAATGTGAACATAATGACAGGGTATTGTTAATACTGATTGTAACATGAACGTCCGCAACCTCTTAGTCATCTTGGCAATGCTAAAATTCCAGCAACACCTTATAGCTCCATCTGGTCCCCGAACATTTATCACATAAGTGCTAAGTGCCAGGCATTGTGCTGACTGCTGCTGATACAAACACAAGAAGAAGGAATTGGGGAGAGGGGGAATTTGGGAGAAAACTGAATTGGTTTGGGACATGTTAATTGGGGGGATGCCTATACGACAAAGTCCCGAATGTGCAAGAGTTGGTTGGAGACATGAGGTCAGGAGAGAATGCCAGGCTGAATCCAGTGGGATTCTGAGGATCATCTATATAAAAATGGTTGAACCCATGAAAACATATGTTGGCACCAAATCAGAGCGTGTCCTAGAGAAAAACATCTGGGACAGAGCCTTGGAAGACACCGATAATGAGTTAATAACACTTGGAAACTTGAGTGATGAATGAGGAGATAAAGCGCAGAAGTAGCAGATGGATAAGTAGGAGGAGAATCAGTCAAAGAGGAGAGGGTGGTCAGCAGCATCAGATGCTATGAGACATCAAGAGAGGAGGATGGATAAGAGGCCATTAGATCTGGAGTCAGGAGGTCATCAATAACTATGGAGCAGTGTCAGTTGAAGAAGAAAGACAAAAATGTATTTTAGAGGAAAGGAGAAGTCTAGACAATTAGTCTAATTTTATTTCAATTAGTACCACTACAAAAAGATAAGAATTTTAGGATAACCATTTGGGAAATGGTTGAGTCTGAGAAATTTTTAAAATATCTATTTTAATTTATGATTTATTTTAAAACTTTTCTGTTCAAATTTCAGGTTCCAGATTTTCTCCCTCCCTCTCATGCTTTCCCTTACCCACTGAGAAGGCACTGAATATAATATCAATAATACATCTGAAATCAGGCAAACATTTCCATATTAGGCATTTTAAAAAACTGAGAAAAATAAAATGAAAAAATTACATTTTATATACATAGTCCATTAGTTCTCTCTCAAAGTGGATAACTTTTCTTCATTATGGGACCTTTGGAATCATCTTAAAACATTGTAGTGATCAGAGTAACTGGGTATTTCATAGTTGATCATCATTACAACACTGACATTATTATGTGACATTATCTCTTGGTTCTTCTTACTTCACTTTTCATCAGATCATATAGGTCTTGCTATGTTTTCCTGAAACAACCTTCCCTTTTAGATAGCACAATATTACTCCATTACATTGATGCCAGAACTTGTTCAGCCATTCTCCAATTGTTGACTGTCTGCCTTGATTTTCAGTTCTTTACCAAGATAGAAAGAAAGAGCTGCTGTAGAGTTTTGTACATCTTTTTCTTTTCCTTTGATATCTTTGGGATATACACTTGGTATTGCTGGAACAAAGCACAGGCATAGTTTTAGAGTTCTTTGGGTCTAGTTCCAAATTATTCTCCACAACGGTTGGACCAGTTCACAACTCTATGGACTATTCCTTAGTGTCCCTGTTTTATCTCCTCCAACATTTGTCTTTTCTGAGAGGCATGAGGTGACAACTTAGAGGGGTTTTAACTTTCATTTCTCTAATCAGGGATTTAGAGCATTTTAATATAATTAGGAGTAGCTTTAGTTTCTCCTTCTAAAAACAGCCTGATTAGGTTATTTGGCCATTTATGAATTGGAGAATGACTTTCATTTTTGTAAATTGATTTAGTTCTATACTCTCTGTATGTATGAGCTGAAACCCTTAGTTGAAAAGCTTGGTACAAAAAGATTACTTTGTTATCTATGGTACCTCTTAGCAAAAGGTAGTTTCCCTCTTTTTTTAATGAGATCTATTTTTGTTTTTGTCCGGTCTAGCTCATAATTGTTAAGCTTGCCTTTTTTGCTTTAGCCAAATAGATTTTACCTGGCTAGCCCCTCATTTTAACTCTGTGCCTTTCTGTTTTAAGAATGTCTTACAAAAAACATGTCGTTGGATTGTGGTTTCTAATCTATGCTTCCATAGACTTCTGATTTGTTTCATGGATGAGTTCATCCCCTTAACATTTGCAGTTATGATTATTTTATTTCTTTTCATCCTTTTTTTTTGTTTTTTGTTTTTCTCTCTTTTCTAATGAGAGTTAGTTAAGGGTTAGGGAGAACTGGGCATATTTGTAGCCAGCAGGGAAGCCGACGGTAATTAGGAAGAAAGAATAGGGATGATAAGCTATCTGGGGAGAAGGCAGGAGGCGATGGCATGGAGGGTGCATAGAGAAGGGTTGGTCTAGACAAGGGGAGGAGCCATCTCTGCATTTGAGAATGGAATCAATGATGTGAAAGGACCAAATCATGGCAAGAGATTGTGAGATGAGGAGGAAGGAAAAGAGAAGAGGGAATTTATAGCACGTGTTTTCAGTTTTCTTGATACAGGAGGAAGATGAGGTTTCCACCTGTGATGATGGGAGAAAGGGATTCTTTTGGACACCTGGAGAGGAGAGAGCCACAGCAGTATTTGTGGTAGCCAAAAAGTGGAAGCAAAGTGGGTGCCCATCATGGGAGAAATGTTAGAACCCATGATGGTCAAAGCATGGGATGGAATATGATTATATTGTCAAAAAGGGCAGTTCTGAGGACTTCTGAAAAAGCCCTATAGACTGACCCAGAAACAGAAGCAGAGAAGTAAGTCAATGAATCCTGACTTCAATAATGCCAGTGAAGGGGTCATTGGACCAAACTTTTTTTGAGTGGAACTGTTACTCTTGGTTGGGGCAATGGAGCCTGTAACTCCTTCCTCTGGACACAATCTGGGGGACTGCAGGTACAGAAAGGTGAATGTCCTGTTGAAAACTGATGGCTGGGTCATTTGGCTGTGAGGAGAAGGGTGCCTATTGTATTGGGGGATGTAGTGAAAGAAATGTGATAGAAAGCCAAAAGATATTAGAAATGTGTATTTTTAAAAATTTAAGCAAAGACAACTGGAGTTTGGGGCTCTTAGCTCAGGGATTGAGTGTGGATCTTCAAAATACCTGGACCTTGATTTAGGTTGATGGGACCCAAGTACAAAAAGTGGTGGGGTGTGCTTAGTACCCCTAAAGGAAGGACCAGGCGAGTCTTGTCCTGGCGTTCCGAGGAAGAAACCACCCAAAGAGGCTTGGCACAGGCCAGGAAAACAACGTGAAAAAAGTCTACCTGAAGTTTTAGCAAATTGGAAAAACAGAGAAGATTAAAGTGGGGAGGGGCTGCAGACTCGGAGGCAGCTGTGGCTGGAAGGAAAAAAGCGAGGTTGTCCAGAGTCATTGTGGGGAAGGATGGAGTGAGGAATGAAATTTGGAGGGGAAAAAGAAGGAGGAGAGAGCAAGAGGATTTAAGGGGATACAAGTGGGGAGAAAGCACAACTTATGTAAAGGGTCAAAGCCTGGCTTTTTCCTGTGAGCCTCAAGTTCTAAAGATTTTATGCCCACTATCTCTGATCCAGAAGCACTGGCTCTTGGACTATCAACCTTAGGTTGGAATCCCGGGGAGAACTTCCTTGGCCCCAGTCTACGTCTGGGGGCTCGGGCCAATAACTCTTATTGTATATGTAAAGTTTCGCCAAACTCCCAAGGGTGGGGGAAACCATTGTGCTGTTGCGGAGGGTTTCCTGAGCTGGAAAAGCAAAGGCCCACTAGATCCTCAAAGCTCCAGCAACGGTAGACTAGGGGTCCCCAGAAGGTATTGTAGTGAGGGGTGGGGCTTCCCAAATTCCTTTGGGGTGGAGCTTCCAAAATGAGGGAGGTTCCTCACGGCTGAAAAAAGTAGGGGCGTGGTTCCCAGGAGCCTTTGTTGCCCAGGGGCGGGATTCCTCCAATCACCCTGGAGACCTGGGGTTCCCACAAGTACTTGCTGTACGCAGGAGGCTGCTGCTACTTCTCTGTGCTTCTAAGTCGTTCAGCCCTTAAAAACTCTATGTGAAGGCGACCTGACTGGGTATTTTTACAGTTTGGAATGGGTATGTAGCCATTAGTTCTCAATTAACAGCAATGGGGTGGGTGACAATTATGCCCCGAAGTTAGTGCCATTGGACTGCATTAATGCAGGAGGTATTGGCTCAGCTCGGCAAGTCTTGGGGCCGGATTAGTGCGGGCTCTCCTCGCCTCCCCTCTCCCAATTTAGCTGCCTGAGCCCATACACTTTGGGTTGTATCATTGCAGGTTCAGATGGGGGAGCCCAGTTTGTAGCCAAGCCAGCCAGGGACTCTTGGCCCCTGTGATGCCGGAGCAGCAGACCCTGCAGCTGCCCAAACCGAACCCCTTTGGGCTACATTACTATGGAGGAGAATGGCCTGTAGAAATAGTTAGCATTATTCTCTGGCTCTCTGGATCATCTGGGTCTCGGGGTTTGCGAAAGGCACCAGTAAATCAGACAGTATCTTGGAGAAGCCAGCCAGAATGGAAGGGCCTGGAACCCACGTGTTCTAATGGATTTGGAATTGGTCAGCAAGAGCCAGGGGATTCAAAGATTTCCACTATCTGAAGTTCTGTCCCTGGGGGGAGGGTTGAGCCTTGTTCAGCTTGGTTCAGCTGAAAGGAGGTCAGGGAAGAGGATTGGCAAAGAATTGAAGCTGGAGGCCAGAGGAAAGTCTTCCTCTTGAGAGGCGACCTCCAGTAAAATGGGCTGACTTCTTGCAGCCTGGATAGTAGACTAGAGACCACTTGAGCCCATCCCAGTTCTCATGGCTTCTTGTGTCCATACCTCCATAGGTGATCCAGACGAACACAGATCCGTGATGTATAAGATGGTGGTAATGGGCACCTGTTATGTGGGAAAGAGTGCATTGACCATTCAGTTTACTAAGAATAATTTTATAACTCAATATGATCCCACAGTCCAAGATTTCTACAGTAAGGACACAGTGGTAGACGAAGAGCCGTGCCAGCTGGACATTGTGGACTCCACAGGCACTGAAATATTTTTCTCTCTGAGGGACCAGAATGTGCGCTGGGGAGAGGGCTTCCTCGTTGTCTATGGTGTGAGTGACCTCTACTCTTTTGAGAATGTGAATGTCCTCTGGGACCATGTGCGGAGTCTCAAGCACACGGACCGTGTACCCATGGTGTTGGTGGCCAATAAAGTGGATGTGACCGACAGGCTGGTGGACCCCAGACAGGGCCAGGAGGCGGCCAGGAGATTCGGGGTCCCTTACGTGGAGACATCAGCCAAGACTGGGGAAGGTGTGGAGCAAGCTTTCCATGAGCTCGTTGGTGAAATTCGTAAGATCCGAGCTGAGGAGGAACACAAGAGACTCACTAAAGCTAAGTGGGGGAAGACCTGTGGGCGCAAATGTTGCACAATCCAGTGAGCAGGTACACCCTTACCCTGATCCTGCCCCCTAATTCCCCTCTCACCTGGCCTAGAATACCTCCAAATCCGCTAGCCACTCCCCAGCCTTCCAGACCTTCATCTGGACCCTTCTTTCTGCCTGCTCTTCACTGCCAAGTCCTTTTGACCTTTATCAGGATTTCTCCAGGAGCCTCTTGGAGGGACCCATCTGTATTTCTTCCTTAAGGACCTTTTGGATTTTTGCTTTTGTTTCCCCTTTTTAGCAGGAATGACTACCTCACTGCCTGGGTATCCTGAACAGGCAAGGAAAGACTCCATTCCTCCTTGAGAGCACAGCCTCCCCCTGCCTCTCAGCCTGTCAGAGGCCCCAGAGACAGCCAGCTCCCTGGCTGCTTTCTGTCTAGTCTGGCCCTCATCTTCTGCAGCCTCCTGTGTCTTCCTGGAGCCTGTGTGGGGGATTTTCTTTATTGGGCTTTCCCCTGCTCTCCTAACAGATACCCTGACTCTGGAGACCAGGGGACCAATGATTCTCCCTCCTGCCCCTGGGCTTGGTGTATTTGCTGTCTGGAGCCAGGTCACCACAGCTGTTGTGGCCCAGAAGTCCTTGTTTGTGGTGTTGGTGAGGACCCTGCTTTGAAGTGGTCCCCATTCAGTGACTCTCAAGACCAGACTAGGGGAATATGTGTTTTGGTTTGGTTTGGTTTGGTTTTGCTTATTCACACTGAGTGTGTGTCACTCCTTGTTCTCAATTTGGTTTTGCTCTGGAGCATTTTGGATAGCAGTGAGGGGTTGGGGTGCAATGGGGCTGCCTCCCACCAGCAGGATGCGTGTAGACATAAGTGCCATTAAAATCATAATTTCTGTTTTAGCAGCCAGATAGACCCTTTAGACATTGCAAGTTGAATTACTTTAATTGCCTGCAAGAGAAGTGGAGTGGAGGGGCCTGGCCGTAAATGTTGTGAGCAGATACCTTGCAGCTGCAGGTCAGGTGGGAGTCTGCTTTGGAACCTCTTGACAGGGGCATCTTTGTATTACTTCAGGAGTTCAGGTGAAAAGGGCAGTGGGTCATTCTCTGATTTCAGTTAAAAGTATTAAGGACGCTAAAGTTACTTGTTTGGCTTTGGGGATGGGAGGTGAGTAGGAAGAGGATTTCATTTTAAAGGGACTTCCTTCACATTTGGATTCAAAGTTGATTATTTTTCTTTTTCTTGGATTACTTATAAATAAAAGTTATTGGTTTGTTTATATGTGTGTTTCTGGTAGTTTCTCATGGGTTGATATGCTTGGGGTAGGAATCACATGAGGGCAGGATGGCCTAGTGGAGAGAGAGCTGGGTTTGGGAGTGAGGAAGGCAGGGGTGTTGTAGCTGTGGGACCTTGGGCTTCAGTTTTCTCACCAATAAGAAGTGGGGGAGGAGCAGGGGAGGGTTGTTCTAGCCTCTCAGTTCCCTCTTAACTGTACCACCACAGTGAGTCTAAGTCTAAGTACCTCAGTTCAATGAGATTATATTGATCACAAGAAATAGTCTTATCTGTCATCTAGCCATCGTGTATCATAATATTTACTTTGGAATCTGTCATCTTTATATTAACTAATCATCTCTATTAATGTCATCTCTCATTTATTATAGACCAGTTCTATATCATCTATTATCTCTCATCTTCTTATGTAGTTATCATTTCTCTTTCCACATCTCCCCCACCTCATTTTTGATTTAACAGAATCAAAATGTTCCTTTTGCATTTCATAATGTTCTTTAATTCTTCTTTGTCCAACATTTCCTCTCTTTTCCAAAGATCTGAAAAGGTAGACTATGTCTTGTTCTCCTAGTTTGCCTATAATATCTCCCTTTATATCTAAATCATGACCTTATGTTTTGACCTTATGTTGGTGTAGCCGCAGGGGTCTTCAAACTACGGCCTGCAGGCCAGATGCTGCAGCTGAGGACAATTATCCCCCTCACCCAGGGCTAGGAAGTTTCATTATTTAAAAGCCCACAAAACATATAGTGCGGCCCTCCAACAGTCTGAGGGACAGTGAACTGGCACCCTATTTGAAAAGTTTGAGGACCCCTGGACCTCACTGTAGGGTGTTAGGTGTTAGTCAATGCCTGGGTTCTGCAGAAGTATTTTCCAATTTTCCTAGCAAATTTTTTTTCAAATAGAGAACTCTTATCCCAGAACCTGGTGTCTTTGGGTTTAATCAAACACTTGATCACTATAGTCATTGACCATTGTGTCTTGTATATTTAATTCATTCCACAGATTGGCTACTTTTAGTCCAACTAACAATTTTGAAGACTGTCTCTTAATAAATATGGGATTAGGTCTGGTATGGCTAGGCCACCTTCTTTTTCAGCATTCATTTTACAAGATTTTAAATTCCCTAGTTTTCTCCCTCCTTCCTTCCTCTCCCCTCTTCTGAAGAAGTTTGATCTAGTTCATACCGGACCTATCATGTAAGACTTAATTCAACATTAGTCACAGTTGTGAAAGAAGAACCTGATCCAAAGGGAAAAATGAGAAAAGAAAAAAAACTGCTTCAATCTGCATAAGCATCCCTCAGTTCTTTATTAGGATATGAATAGCATTTTCTTTCATGAGTTCTTTGCACTTATCTTAGATCATTTTGTGGCTGAGAAGCTCAGAGTTTCTCATAGTTGATCATCATACAATGTTGCTGTTGCTGTGCACAATGTTTTCCTGGTTCTGCTCATTTCACTTTGTATCAGTTTGTACAAGTCTTTCCAGGTTTTTCTGAAATCTGCCTGTTCATTTCTTAGTGCACAATAATATTCCTTTATATTCATATACCACAACTTATTCATCCATTCCTCAATTGATGGGCTTCCCCTCTATTTTCAATATTTTACTACCTCAAAAAGGATGGCTACCAATATTTTTCATATGCATATATATTTATGTATTTATTTCATTTTCTTTTTGTATGATCTCTTGGAGAAACAGACCTAGGAGAAGTATTGCCAAGTCAAAGTGTTTGCACAGTTTGGTTGCCTGTTGGGCATAGTTTCAAATAACTCTGAGAATGGTTGGATCAGTTCAGGACCCCAACACTATATTAGGTCTATCAATTTCCCCTGATTTCAACATTTATCATTTTTTCTGTCATATTGGCCAATCTGATAGATTTTAGGTGGTATCTCAGAATTGTTTTAATTTGCATTTTTCTAATCAGGTGATTTGGAGTATTTCTTCATATGTCCAGAGAAAGCTTTCATTATTTCTTCTGAAATCTGCCTGCTCATATTCTTTGATTTATCTATTGGGGAATGATTTTTATTCTTATAAATCTGGCTCATATTTCACCAATGAGGCTTTTATTGGAGATACTTAATGTAAAGTTTGTTTTCCAGCTTTTTCCTTTCCTTTTAGTATTGGTAGCATTTGGTTTGGTTTGTATAAATGTTTTTAAAATGTTATTTTAATCAAGATGATCTATTTTGCATTTTGTAATGTTTTATTTGATCAAAAATATTTCCTCTTCCCATACTTTGATAGATAGACTATTGTTTACTCTTCTAATTTGCTTATCATCCCCCTTTATCTCTAAATCATATAGCCATTCAGACTTATTTTAGTATAAAGTAAGAAATACTGGTCTATACATTGTGTCCAATTTCTTCCCCCCATCCTGATTTCCTAGCTTTTGTCAAATAGTGAATTCTTAGCCCAGAAGTCTTTGGGTTTATCAAACGTAGATTACTATAGTCTTTGACTATTGTTTTATATACCTAATTTCTTTCACCAATTCAATATTTCTTAGCCAATACCAGATGACTCTGATGGTTACTGCTTTATAATGTAGTGAGATCTGATATTGCTATAATACCTTTCTTTGTTATTTTGTCCTCTTTGTTTCCCCTGATATTCTTATCTCAACCTTTTTTTCTTCTTCCAGATGGAAGTTATTATTTTTTTTAAAACTTCTCCCAGATTTTTTTGGTAGTTTGATGGACATGGCACTGAATAAGTAAATCAAATAGAGTTTTTAAAATTAAATTTAATCAAGATGATCTATTTGCATCTTGTAATGTTCTCTCTATTTGATTAAAAATATTTTCTTTTCCCATAAGTTTGATATATAATCTATTCTTTGCTCTTCTAATTTATTTATCACCCCCCTTTATCTCCATTCAGACCATATCTTAGTACAAAGTAAGAGATACTGCTCTATACACCCTTTGTATCCAATACCCCCACAGTTTTCCCAGTTTTTGTCAAATAGTGAGTTCTTATCACAGAAGTCTTTGAGTTTTTCAAACAGTAGATTACTATAGTCTTTGGCTATTATATCTTATGTACCTAATTTCTTTCACCGATTCACTACTTCTTAGCCAGTACCAGATGGTTTTAATGGTTACTGCTTTATAATGTAATTTGAGATCTCATATTGCTAAACTACCTTACTTTGTTAATTTTTCCCAATTATTTCCCTTGATATTCTTAACCTTTTTTTCTTCCAGATGAATTTTTTTTTAAACTTCTCAGAGATTGTTTTGGTAGTTTGATGGACGTGGCACTGAATAAGTAAATCAAACAGAATATATTTAAAGTCAAGAGCTAATATTATTGATCATGGAAATAAACCACAGTCTTTTCCCATAAATTCAGGGTGAAACAGTGATGTTCATTGTCACCACTTCTGTTTAATATGGTATGAGAAATGTTGACTGGCACTAAGATGAAAAGAAAATTGAGGGAATAAGTATAGGAAGCCATGAAGATTCACAATTATCACTTTTGCTGATGATATATTGATGTGTCTAAATAATTTAGATTCAAGTAAAAATTAAATTAAACAATGCCTTTAGTAGATTTGCAAGAGATAAAAATATCCACACAAATCATTGTCATTTCAGTCTAACACCAATAAACCTCAGTAGGAAGAAAAAAGGGAAATATCACTTACAATCATTATAAAATATATAAAGTACTTTGGAATTTCCCTACCAAGTTATATATATATATATATGAATTAGAAAAATACAACTGCAAGTGATTGCTTACTTACAGAGCTAAGTAACGGGAAAAATATGTATTAACTGCTCATGAAATTCAATAAAACAGTTGCTGGCAGATGTGTATCTGAATGCAGGGTACAATATTCGTGTTAACATTTTATATTAGATACTAGTAGCACCCCATAGCATCAATTGGGGGAGAGGGGTTATTACTGCTCTTCTTAGTTATTCCCATTGCACTGGGAATTTGTGAATGAAGCAAAAAAAATTTTGGTAGCCTCTAGAGCCATTCTTGGGAGATGCAGAGCTTATAGTCCAGCAGAGCTTGTGCCTAGCTTGTGGTGTGATGGCCACCATCCTAATTCTCTGGAGAATATTTGGAAATGATATTTAGACCCCAGGTAGGATAGAAGCAGAAGAGCAAGGGGCCTTCTTGGCCTCTGGCCAGGAAAGGATGGAGAGAGAGCCCATGGAAGCAAAGCAGAGCTGTGTGACAGTGTCAAGCAGTAATTTATTTCCACCTGTTGGTCAGTCACTCTACATATTATGTGCCAGGTACTGTGCTAAGTGTGGCCACAATTTTTTCACTTTTCTCTAAAAGTGGGAATCACTTGGCCACTCTGCCTTTCAGTTAGCTCCTGTTACTTTCATAGGTAAGCTGTGCCTTTTTTTCGTAGACATTTTAAATAAAAATATTAATGACTGACATTTTTGTCGGTGTTTTTCATCCCCTTCTTCCTTCCCCATCACCATCTTTCTTTTTTCTTTTGGATATGCAATACAAGTTTTGGATAATTTAATCTGATTGACTTATTTTACAGTCATAGAGTTTGTGACTCATTCAGACCATAACTGACATGGCCCACCCATGATTCAACTGCTGTGCAAATATTAGGTGCGTGCATATTTCCACTTCTCGAGGCAGTTCAGTCTTTGAAATGGTTCTCATGATCATAACATCTTGGCTGATCAAGATTGTAGAATTGCTCTAGGTTCAAAATTTGCAGTCTTTTTTTTTTTTTTTTTTTTTTTGCTGAGACAATTGAGGTTAAGTGACTTACCCTGGGTCACACAGCTAGGAAGTGTTCAGTGGTCTGAGTCCAGATTTGAACTTGGGACCTCCTGACTTCAGGGTTGGCGCTCTATCCACTGCGCCACATAGCTGCCCTGGCAGACATAGTCTTAAAGAGGGTGGGTACAAATTTTAGTGCTCAGAGCCTTGATTTAAACAAAATAGAAAAAAAGAGGAAATATAGCATAAACGTAAAGCACAACAAGCACTGTGTTCACCAAGAGAACATAAGAAACAGACAACATACAATGTACATCATCATGACTATGAGGAAGCACCAGCATCTGAATTCTAACAGGTGAGAGAACTGGAATCACAGCTATCCAGAGTCTTGAATGGGAAACAGTATTAATGCATGTAGTCCCAATCTTCCCGAGTTCTCAAAGTTTCTTTCCACTAAGATGTTTTTATAGGCTCAGAACAAAGGCATTATGCTAACTATTCTCAGTTGATAAGTAACTCTTGAGACAGAGAAGCCTCCCTCAGGTACGGGGATGCTGTATTGCAAGAGATCCAAGGAGAATATTTGTTTAATTTTTTTAGGAGGATTGTGTTTACTCCAGGAACTTGCCAGGTTCTTGGAGTAAGCATAAGCCTGCCCTAAAAGATATTCCTTAATAAAGATGCCAGGAGCATGGCCAATCCTCTTCATGCTTCCTGAGATTTATCATTTTGTTTGCAAAGAGTACATTTCAAAATTTTAAACAAATTTGCACAAAGGCATGTCCGAGATTCACTAGGATTCCTTACAATGACTTACTCAGTACTACATCTATAATTGATATCGATTGCTCTGGATTCTGAAATGAGGCTGTGATTTAACAATGGCTAAATCAAACATACACATATTTATAAGAGACAGAGTAGCATCGTGAATGAAGGCCTGGTCTTGGAGCCATGAAAGGCACTTGACTTTGTGACCCTGGGCAAGGAATTTCATTTCAGTTCCCTCTGAAGGACAAGTAACGGAGAAGAGGGTCATCTGCATGGATTACTAGAGAGAGTTTCTTCACTCATTGTATAGGAGTTTATTTTACTACTAAAGCCATGGGTCCAGTCCTTGTACACATAACCCCAGTTCTGAATGTTTTGTAATAATTATTAAAATAATTCCTTGTAAAATTATTTAGCAAACACTGATTGATAACATCCCTGGGCAAGACCCTGGGATAGGTACAGTAGGAGGACATAAAGATGGATGAATCCTACATTTGACTAATAGGAAACTTAGAGGCTAAGAGGGAGAATTTGAGTTGAGAAACTCTTGGCTATGGCTTCACATACAGCATAGGACTCTGAGGTTTCCTCTCTGTCTCCTATATGGATTTTTGCCATCTTGTAGAGCAGTGATCACTGAAGAGGGCAGGACCCCAAATGCTTAATATTGAGCCTAACGCTAGATAAAGAGGATGGGATTTGGAGCCAGTATACCTTCATATAAGTATGATAGGGAGCTGTGTGTATATTACCATCTGGCTCAGATTTTGATTATACATGGGTTTCTATCAGGTGTGTAATTAGATGAGATCATATGTACTTGAGAAATGAGAGACTGATAGCATGTGAGATATGAAGTAAAAAAATAGGATAGTATGTGACAGTATATTTGGACATTTCAGAAAAAGGGAGATATGAGAGGAAGGTCAGATGCCCTGTGAGTATATAATGTTTTTATTTCAGGTACAGCTACAACTACACAGGGAAATATTTTTTTTCCTAGAATAGTTTCATTCAGGTTGGATTCTGTTATACAGGAAAGAATTCCACAAGCAATTTAAGAAACTTGGATCTATTTAGGGCTTTAGTCCAGAGATTTAGGATTAGGATTAGGGTAAAATTCAGTTAGATTTAGGATCCTCATCATCAACTTCAGGAATAATTTGTTGCCAAACAGCTAGGATATCCTATGAATATCTTATGAATAACTGATATGTCATCTTCTTATAAAATATCAATGGGCAAAGCAATTGTAATAGCCTTATCAACACTAATATTTAGGAAAGCTTATTTCCTCTTTTGAATTTCATTCAGAGTATATTGTTTCATGAATGAGCCCTTCCACTATCCTTATAAGTGGACAATATTGGCCTTATATTAAAAATAAAGAACAGAAAAATTGAGTCTTCCCTAAGATTATTTAATTAGTTAGTATCAGAGTCATCACTAAAATCTTAAAGCCCGCCTTTTCCCTTTTAGAAATATTAATATCATATTTCTAAAACAACCATTTTCTTTTGGAACTATGCCCCAAAGGGCCTCAAACTGCTTATCCTTTGACCCAGCAATACCCAAAGAAATCAAAAATAGTCAAAGGCCTATTTTATAAGAAAATATTTATAGCAGCTCTTTTGGTGGTGGCAAAGAATCAGAATTTGTTGGTAGGTCCATCAGTTAGGTAATTACTAAATGTGTTGTGGTATATTAATTTTAAAATAGTATAGTACTATAAGAAATGACAAGCTAGTATATTTAAAAAAACAAACCTGGGGATATTTACATGAACCAATGCAAAGTGATGTGAGCAGAACTAGGAGAACATTGTACCCAGTAGCAGCAATACTGTATGATGCTCTGCAAGGGTATAGATTCTGCTGAAATGGAGTACTGAGGCCACCTTGACCTTTGGTGTACAATAAGTTTTCTGCCACATTGCAGAAATAGCCTTGTTGAGCAAGGAGCAATGATTTGTGGTCGTGGGAATGAGTATAAGCCAAGTGTCACAGCCAGTGTCTACGTGAATAGGAATGCCTGGGCGGGGCCTCTGCCTCTAAGCAGGTTGCTGGAAAGGCTGGATCAGCTCTCCTCCCATTGGCAGATGTCATGCATACACAAAGCCCATGAGCTGCTTCTCTGGATGATGACTGGGGTTTACGTACTGTTCAGGTGCTGATCACGCTTGCAAAAATGTGTATCATCAAGGCTGTCCGGCATAATAAACTGGAGCTATGAATCTCCCACCTCATTCAGTTCACCTCTGAGATCAAAAAGCTCATATGCTATGAGCTCTTAAAACATGGCCGCAACAAGGGAGGGACAAAATCTGAAATTCAAAATTTTTAAAAATGAATTTTTAAAACTGTCTCTATATGTAATTGGGAAAAAAACAAAATACCATATTTAAAATGTAAATATGTTCAAAATATTCCATTTTTTGTCCATTTACTGTGTATGTGTGTGTGTATAGCACTTGCATGGGATTCAGCACTGGTGGGAGTGTGTTAGAGATCGTCTCTAAAATTCCTAATAAGACTAAGGAGCCAAGTCTAATCCATAGAGGTTAAATGACCGCCACAAAAATTACTCAACTAATAAATAGGGTAGATAGAACTCAGAAAAATCATTTGATAATGTAGCCATTGCAAAATGATGCACGCAAATAAATGGATTCTGAGTCACTCTCCAGGTAAATGCCAGGATCTCAAAATATGGAAATTTAAAATAGCCACTAGATTTAAATGCAGATAACCAAATTATGAAAGATAAATGACTAGATAACTTCCAGGTAACATAAAGACTTTAAAAAATAATACTTAGTTTTAAATTACCAAAAAGATTCATGAATATTTAAAAGTGATTGTCCGAACAATTTATACAATCAAAATCCAAAGGAATGAAAATTACTATCAGCTGGACCATATCATAATTAGGGAGCAAGTACATGAGTACACACATCAAGGGAGAACAACAATGATCTGGCCTTCAAATTGAAGAGAAGGCTAAAGCAGGTTGGATTGTGTTTGACCAATTTTTCAGCAATTCTAATGATATCAAACTGCCTCTCCACATAGACACAAAAACATCTTTTTAAAGCCAATACTATCCCACGAATGTTGTATGATGGAAAATCTCAAGCCAAAACCATTTCGGAATAATCAGATGTGGCAGTGAGTCAAAGGGTGATGAATAGAGATTAACAGAAGTCTGTCCAACAGAAATCTGCATGTAAGAAGTAGACTAAGGGAAATTATATACAGCATAGAATAAAGAACCTGAGTACTATTCTAACACCCACAAAAATGTATAAAGACTTAGAAAAAGGCTTCACATGGTCCGGTTCTCTGGGGATGAATATGACAGAAAATGGAGATGCATCATACAAGACAAGAAGGTGGGTTATAATCTTTATTAAGAAAGAAATACTCCGAAGGAGTAAAATCATGAATGCATTAAAATACATCTATACATTTAATAATAACAACAGCTATATATAGTTCATTACAAATGGTCAACTCCTTCATCCCTTATGATGTTCCTCTGTGAATGTCACAACACCCTTGAGATAGATAGCACAAGTGAATTTAACCCATTTCACAGATGAGAGAATTGAGGCTCAGAGAGTTTTAAGCAATTTACCCTTCGTCACACAGTAAATCAGTGGCAGAGCTGGGATTAGAACTCAGGTTCTCTAACTCTAATCCAATGCTATCTCACTACACAAGGTGTGTGTGTGTGTGTGTAGTGGGAGGGAAGAGAGAAAGAGACAGAGAAATAAGGATATGGAAAAAGAGTAGAAATAAAGATACAGATAAAGACAAATAGAGAGAAAGGAAGAGTGAAATGAATGGAAATGAGGGAAGGGTTTGGAGAGAAAAGGGGGAAGGGAGGTTTGATTCAGGTTGATTTCTCAAACTATGCATCATCATGCATGTGAATGGGATTTGGAGTCCTTTCTCATCATTCAGAATACTTGGCGCTTAAGGTGACACCTCTAATTCAAGCAGATATACAAGATGTGATTTTTCTCCTCTGTAGATGCCAAACAGAAATAAAAAAAATTATAGAGCTGTTATCATTACTAAATTGATCAGTAATACTTCTTTGATTTCCCCCACTTCCAAGCAGTCTTCATCCATCATTTTTATTCCTACTGATGAGGAAGATATGTCCCTGAACAATGGTGGAATGTTGAATGAATTTCCCATAGAAGCAGCTTTCATAGATTTCATATACCTGAAAATGAGTTCCTACAGTATCCCAACAAATGGACAAATGATCTCTGCTTGAAGACTTTTTTTGATGGTATGGGAGGAACCCACTACTACCTTCTTGGTCAATTCCACTTCTGTATATCAGTAATTTTTAGGAAGGTTTCCTTAACCCAGAATTCAACCAGAATCTGCCTTTCTTGGGACATTTGGTCATTGTTTCTAGATCTGCCATCTGAGATCAAACACAATAAGTGCATTCTCAATTTCCCCATTTGTGAAATAGCAAGAATAATATCTTCTACTTACGTCACAGGATCGTTGGTTTTATACATGTCAACGTATTAAGACATCCAAATTATTATTACCACACTGCCTACAGCCTCTTGGTGAGCATGCATTGATTGTTCTCTCCATTCCTTTATGAATAAGTGTATTATTATATGACATCTAAATGTTCTTCATACCATCAATCGCTGACCCCACCTTATGTACTCATAGAATTCTCATTCTTTCCTAACTTGTGAAATAGCTAAGACAAATGCAAGCATCAAGATTCAAAAATGTTTCTCTTTCTTGCATAAAATTTTTCACTCATGAAGCTGAAAAAATAACTATTTTTTCCTAGCTGTGACACCCTTTTGGAAGGAAATCCTTTTGGTTTATAAGAATATTAACCCACAAGAACAACAATTTATTACAAGATACCTGAGAAACAAAAAGCTTTTTGGCTCTGTTTCCTGAAAGAATTATACATAGGGTTTTGGTACTGCTAAGTTATCTCACATCAATTTAAAAGCATAGCATTTTCAATTAATTGTAAAGTGGCTAACAGAATCAGTGGGAACAGAGACAACAGAGCTGCTAAAATTAACAGCTCATCCAACAGCCAGTTTCACTTTCACCCTGCACCATGACTTGATTGAAAATTGAATATAAGATAATTTCTTTCCTGAGGTAGTTTTAGCACATTAGCAAACAGTGATATTAGAGGTGGTGGAGATGATTCTTAGGGAGGGGGGATAGAGAGTCTTTTGTGTTTGTTTTCATCTAAATCAACCAAAACTCAGTACCCCCAAATTTTCAAATGCATTTATCTGTAGAAATATGTCACCATTCTATTAAATTTGATCATTTCAAGAAGACTTTAAAGGACTGTCACTTGAAATGCACATTCAGAGTCAAAGGTTCTTATACCTCATTGATCGTAGATGGTTCCAGTAGATGGAGAAACCTCGAGAGATCTTGTTTCAAAAGCAGACAAGCTAGGAAGTTGGAGGAATTGTATATTCATCCACTGCTCTGACAACATGATTTTGTTTCATTTTGCTTTCGTGTTGAGAGTTGTATCAAGGGCTGAAAGAATATTTTTAAACCAATCCACGTGCATTTAATTTCTCCTGGTGAAATCAAATGCCTTTGACTTCAGTTTTCTCTGTTTAGTGTTCTTGGGGTCTCTGGACAGCCTTCTTGAGTAGCTGCCTCCTTACCTGGGGCCCAGCTAGCTTTTTTAGAGGCCTTCTTGGCTTAAGTTGAGAAACTAAGGAGAAGAGCCTGCCACCAAGGTGCTGTGAGATGGGATGAATGAATCTGCATCCAAGGACTTGAGCTTCAGCCTTTAGTCTGCTTGTCTTCTCTAATTCTGAATGAACTTAGCTGAGGCTCCTAGCTTATATGCTCTATACTGTGTATTAACCAATCATTACATCACTAGGAAACCGTTATTTGTTGTAAGATTAAATCAATCATACTGAATTTAGAAAACTATTAAGTACCTTGCTAAACTTGATAACTATTGTCTCATTAATTTCACTGACTTAACACTTTGTAAGAATTCTTGTTTCAAGTTCAGAGTTCTGGTCCATAACATTTGACAACTGTCAATCTATCTCATGCAATTAAAGTCAGCTAAATTCAAATTTTTACTTGTGTTATTTGTTTTCTTATGTCCTTGAGAACTTTTTCCCCCTTTTTTGCCCTTAATAGTATTTTCTTTTTAATAACATGTAATCATAATTTTAACATTCACCTTTGTAAGGTTTTGAGTTCCAATTTTTTTCCCTTCCTTTCAACTTTCCCAACATTATACATGTGCAATCATGTTAAACATATTTCACCATTAGTAATGTTGTGGAAGAAGAATAAGAACAAAATGGAAAAACCATGAGAAATTTTTTTTAAAAGAGAAAAAAAGTGAAAACAATATGCCTCAATCTGCTTTCAGACTCCATAGTTCTTTCTCTGGATGTGGATAACGTTTTCCATTATGAATCTTTTGGAAGTATCTTGGATCTTTCTGTTGCTGAGAAGAGCTAAGTCATGTTGATCATCACATAATATTGCTGTTATTACATACAATACTCTCTTGGTTCTGCTTAGGTTTCTCAGCATCAGTTCATATTCTTTCCAGGTTTTTCTGAAATCTACCTGCTCATCACTTCTTATAGACCAATAGAATGCCATTACATTCATATACCACAACTCATTCAGCTGTTGTCCAGTTGATGGACATCCCAACAATTTCTAATCATTTGTCATCACAAAAAGAGCTACTATAAATATTTTTGTACATGTGAGTCCTTTTATCTTTTTCATGTTATCTTTGAGATACAGATCTAGTAGTGATATTTATGAATCAAGAGTGTGAATAATTTTATATCCCTTTATGAACTTCCAAATTGTTCTCCAGATGATTGGATCAGTTCACAACTCTGCTGTTTATACATTAGCGTTCCAATTTTCCCAAATCATCTTCAAATTTATCAGTTTCCCTTTTTGACATACTAGCCAATCTCATAAATGTGAGGTGGCATTTCAGAATCATTTTAATTTGCATTTCTCTAATCAATAGTGATTTAGAGTATAGCTTTAATTTCTTCATCTGAAAATTGCCTGTTCATAACTTTTGACCATTTATCCGTTGGGGAATAACTTGTATTCTTATAAATTTGACTTAGTTTTTTATATGTTTGAGAAATGATGTCTTTATTAGAGACATTTACTGTAAAGATTATTTCCCAGCTTTCTGATTTCCTTCTAATCCTGGTTGTATTGATTTTGTTTGTGCAAAGGCTTTTAATTTGATGCAATCAAAATTAACCATTTTGCACTTATATTTTTGCTTAATATTCATCAATTTTCATCAATAGTAAGTCAAACCCCTAATAGTAGCTTTGCTTTCATCTTTGCCAGTTGTTCATTCACCTTTTTCATTTTGGATCTTGGGCGTTTAAGTTTTTCTTTGTTTTCTTGCAATTCAATTGGCCAGTTATCTTTTAGTTTCTCTCCCCACATGCCCCGTCTCCCAAATCTTCCCAGCTCCTAATCCTTATTTTTTCTTAGCTCAGCATTGAGCATTTTTCACTTGTTTTTCAAGGTGGCTTTTAGTTTTATATATAGTTATATAGCTATATATATAGTTATATAGCATACATACATACACATATATATATTCTCTCAATTTGTTACTTTGTGCTCTCTCCCCTTTTCCCCCTCAGCAACTGTAGCAAGCACAACCACAACAACTACAGCAAACACAACCCACAAAAATAGTCATAACAAAGCTTTGCCTGTATCCCTCAGATCTTGGACAACACTTAGACCCAGAGGGGTTTACTTTCTAAATCCCTGTGGTTTTTTGGGGGTATATCTTGGGCTGCTGGGGCAGGGGTGGGCGTGGGGGAGTGGAGACAGGGGGAAGAAGAGTAAGGGAACAAGTCATCCTAAGGAATTCATTGTCTTCTAGGCCTGGAGCCCGCAACCAACTTAATCTCAACAGTCCCTAGGCTACAACAAATATCAAAGTTCCAAAGCAGAGGTGTGCTATTCCATTTGAATAATGATTGAACATCACACAGGCAACACAGGCAAGTGATCTTCCTTTTCTCTCTTTTAATGTATTAGGATACAAAACAATCTCGATAAAATAAACAAAAATAATAAACATCATTTAAATATTGTACAGAATGGAAATGACTAATTTATGAGAATCAGACATTTCTACTGAAACAGTATTACCATATAAGTCCAAATATAAATTTTCTATTTTACACATGTGCACATGCACATGTACACACACACATACACAGACACTTCTCTCTCCATCTAAAACATCATAAGGGATAATTGCCCAAATATAAAGGGTACAAACACTTCGATAATGGATTCTGAATCTGAAGCCATAGAAATATCACCACACCATTGTACAGCAGCATAGCTAGGTTCAGAACTATGGATAGGAACAGAATGCAAGCAGCCTGGGTTCAGTAATTTTTCAGGGTAAGCAGAGAGAGACATAGAGACAGAGACAGAAAGAAGCAGAGAGAGACAGAGGCAGAAAGAAACAAAGAGACAGGAAGAAAAAGACAGAGTGAGAAAGATAGAAAGGCAGAGACAGAGAGAAACTGAGACAGAAATAGAGAGACAGGCAGAAAAAGACAGTGAGAGAGATAGAGAGAAAGGCAGAGACAAGGAGACAGAGACAGACACAGAGATACACAGAAACAGAGTGACAGAGAGACACAAAGAAAGACAGACAGAGCCAGAAAGAGAGAGGTACAAAAAGAGGAGAGGGGCAGAGGAACAGAGGGGAGGGAGAGATAAAGAGAGAGACAGAGACAGATTTTTACTTTCAGAGAGAACTCATCTATTTTGATGATTCATATATTAAAAGGAAATGTGGCAAAATAGGCAGAAGTAATTGAAAATTTAGTTGATATCATTCACCACAGGGCGATAAGGAGTGTCATGGGCCAGAACTCTGAACTTGAAACCAAAGATTCTTACAAGGTACTAAGTCAATGGAATTAGTTATCTCATTTAGCATGCTTCAGTATGATTGATTTAATTCTACAAGGAGATGCTATGGGCCAGAACTTGAAACAAGGTACCAAGTGGAATTGAGGAGACAATGGTTAAATCTAGTTTAGTTGACTTAATCCTACAACAAATAATGGTTTTCTAGTGATATAAGGACTGATATATAATCTGTGTGGAGCATCTAAGTAAGAAGCTCTCAGGGCCAGAAAGACAAGGGCATTAGAAGCTCTCGGCTGAGATGATTCATTCCATTTTCAATCTTTGTTGTGGCTGGAGGCTGAGGAAGAAACTCTTGGAAGTCGGGGAGATTCAGAAGCCAGAGAAGGCAGGTGGGAGCTTAAGCTCTCGGAACCAAAGAGAGAGATAGGCCTCAAGAAAGCTAACCGAGCCGCAGGAAAGGAGACAAGACTTGGAATGAGACAATAAGGGATTTGGACTTTAATACCTGGCTACATTTGGGGTGATTACTGAACTGAAATGAAGGCTGCCTCTAGAGACCCCAAGGAAACCTCAACAGAGAATATTACATTTTAGAGAAGAATATTACAAAGGAACACAGTAGATAGACTATTAGGGGTCAGGAAGAACTGCATTTAAAACCAGCTTCTGATAATTTCTGTTTGACATTGAGCAAGTCACTTGACCTCATTTTGCCTCAGTTTCCTCATCTTTAAAATAGGTACAATAATAGCACCTATCTCCCAGGGTTGGTATAAAAATCAATATGTAAAGCATTTCACACCATGCCTTTTTCTCTCTTGCTGGTGGATTTTGTTGGTCATATAAAGAAAAGCTGATGATTCATATGGGTTTATCTTATATCCTGCAACTTTGCTGAAGTTGTTTATTGTTTCAAGTAATTTTAAGTTGACACACTAGGATTCTATAATTATTGATCATATTCCTATTCTGCACTTCAGACACAATCGGGTCTCCCCTTTCAGATATCACAAGTCAGCTTCTTGCTTCTCCAGGAATAAGGCTGTCTCCCGAAAGATACGCCAGTGATCTCTAAGTTACCTTAAATTAGGCCACCTAAAGCATAACTCACTCTAGTCCACAATGGAGCGATATAGAAAGGAATATATTTATGTTGACGTATGTTTACATAAATGTAGAACAAAATTTCATTCTTCCATATTATATTAATAACATTTGTAAAGATTTTTAAAGTTTGCAATGTTCTCAACAACTCTGTTGGTTTAGTTGTATAAGCACTATCTGCCCCCATTTTAAAAATGAGGTTTTGTAACCTGAGATTTGGAGAGATGAAGTTCTGACCTATAATCACACAGTAAGTTCTGAAAGAACAAAAAAACAAAAAACATCGAGAGAATTAGTAAAAAAAAATATGCAAAGAAAATGGCTTAGTAATAATAGATCTTAAACTATAGCATAAAGCAGTAATCATCAAAACTATTTGCAACTAGCTAAAAAATAGGAGGATGGATCAGTGGAATAGACTAGGTAGATGATAAACAGTAGTCAATGACAAAAGTCACCTAGTGTTTGGTAAACCCAACGATGCCACTTTTGGGGATAAGAACTCAGTTTTTGAAAAAAAAATTGTAGGGAAAACTAGAAAACAATAGGTCACAAACTAGATATAAACCAACATCTTATACTTCTACCAAGATATGGTCAAAATGGGTACATGATTTAGACATAAAAGATGACACCATAAGAGCCAAGACACATAAGAAACAATAGAAAAACAAGGAATAGTCTACCTATCAGACTTTTGGGAAGAGAAAAACTAATGATCAAACAAGAGATAGAGAACATTATAAAATGCAAAATAAATAGTTTTGATTATATTAAATTTTAAAAAAACATTGTACAAGCAAAACCAGTGCAATTGAGATTGGAAATCTTTATAGCACATGTCTCTAATAAAGGCATCATTTTTCAAATACATAGAAAAATGTGTCAAATTTATAAGAGTACAAGCCATTCCTCAAGTGATAAATGATCCACAAATGTAAACAGGAAGATTTCAGATGAAGAAAACAAAGTTATGTATAGGCACATGAAGAAGTGTTCTAAATCACCGTTGATCAGAGCAATGCAAATTAAAACAACTTTAAGATGCCACCTCATACCTATTGGATTGACTAATATGACAAAAAAAGAAAAGTAATAAATCTTGGAGAAGATGTGGAAAAATTGGAACACTAATGCCCTGTTAGTGGAACGGTGAACTGATCCAACCATTCAGGAGAACAATTTGGAAGTATGGTCAAAAGGCAACCAAATTGTGCTTACCCTTTGATCCACCAATATCATTACTTGGTCTATATTCCAAAGAGATTGTAAAAAAGGGGAAGGGACCTACATGTTTAAAAAAACATTTATAGCAGCATTTTCATGGCAACAAAATATTGCAAACTGTTGGGGTGCACATCAGTTGAATGGATGAATCAATAAGCTGCAATATAAGAATGTAATGGAATACTACTGAGCAAGAAGAAATGATGAACAGGCAGATTTCAGAAAAACCTGGAAAGACCTGTATAAACTGGCACAAAGTGAAATGAGCAGAAACAGGAAAACATTGTGCATCGTATCAACAACATGGTGGGATGACCAACTGTGATTGACTCAGCACTTTTCAGCAACACAATGATCTAAGTACAAAGGACTCATGAAAAAAAAATTCATAACTATATAAAGAACTGGTGGATTTGGAATGTGAATGGAAGCATATTTTTTCACCTTATTCTTTCTCATGTTTTTTTTCTTTTGATCTTTTTCTTCTTTTGCAACTGTGACTAATCTAGAAATATGTTTTACATGACAGCACATATATAAATTATGTCAAACTGGCTACCATATTTGGAAGAGAGGAGGGGAGGAAGACAAGAAAGGAGAAAAATTTGGAACAAAAATCTCGAAAAAACGAATGCTAAAAATTTTGTTTTTTATTTTTTATTTTTAAATAACTTTATTGACAGAACCCATGCCACGGTAATTTTTTACAACATTATCCCTTGCACTCACTTCTGTTCCGATTTTTCTCCTCCTTCCCTCCACCCCCTCCCCCAGATGGCAAGCAGTCCTATACATATTAAATAGGTTACAGTATATCCTAGATACAATATATGTGTGCAGAACCAAACAGTTTTCTTGTTGCACAGGGAGAATTGGATTCAGGAGGTAGAAATAACCCAGGAAGAAAAACAAAAATAAGCAGATTATATTCATTTCCCAGTGTTCTTTCTTTGGGTGTAGCTGCTTCTGTCCATCCTTGATCAATTAAAACTGAATTAGATCTCTTTATCGAAGAGATCCACTTCCATCAGAATACATCCTCATACAGTATCGTTGTTGAGGTATATAATGATCTCCTGGTTCTGCTCATTTCACTCAGCATCAGTTCATGTAAATCTCGCCAGTCCTCTCTGTATTCATCCTCATGGTCATTTATTACAGAAATGCTAAAAATTTTGACATTGAACTGGTGAATAAATGAAACACTATTTTTAAAATATTAATTAAAAATAAGACTGATCCTTTGGGGAAAACTTTATCACTCAGCCAGATAAACCTATCTGTGAAGAGAGTAATCAAAGCATTAAGAAGGAGGGAGAATAAAATGTCAATTGGGAAAGAAAAGGCAGCTGTTGTTTATCCCCTTCAATTGTTTATTCAATTGTTTATCCCTTTCTTGTGGTCAGTAAGCAAGAAAAGTGAAGTATAAGTTACCCCCAATAGTCTCAGACACTGGACATGCTTGTAGGAAGAATGTCTGTATAACTGAAATTTCAGAAGCATAACATTAATAGTAATAATAAAGAATAAACACATCACCTTCTGGCAGGGATTGGAGTTTCCCTTGGAGTAAGTAGAGGAAAGAGAATGTAGAATTTTTTGTAATGCCTTCTGTAATGCCGGAGAAACTGAGGCAAGAGGTTAGAGAGTTTTTCATATTTTATTTGGATTTCTGAGAGGGAGAGATTTTCTGGGACCAAAGGATCTATTTTGGTCCCAGGGCTGATGTCTCAAAGCATTCAACAGCAGCAGCAGCAGCAGCAGCAGCAGCAGCAGCATTGAATGTGAGATTCCAATGAATTATATATGTTTCTAGAAGTCAGGGAAGACAAAGGCAAGGGGTGGGTGGAGTCCGAACACTGTTGAGCTTGGGAATTTCCATGAAACGAACCATCAATCTGGTTCTGACAGGTTTGGGGTGGGATCATAAATTCTGATAAACTGGGTGTTAAGGGAGGGGGGTAGTTAGTCTGGGACAGAAAGTCTGGAACTTGGGGAGAGAGGGTCCCAATCAGGTATCTGAGATGGGACATCTGGAGTTTTGTTTTGGCATGCCAGAGTGGCACATAACTCCAATTGTCTCAGCCCTAATGAACAGGAAAAGTGGTTGCAACCAGGGGGATGGAGGCAGAACAATTTAGGGAAACTGAGGCAGGACAATAAAAGGAAACTGTGTAATGTTGTGCCACAACATTCCACACTGTCTCTTCTGAATATTCAAATTATTGAATTACTTTCCCCAGATACCTGGAAGGTCTCAGTACCATGATTTTGAGCAACCTCATGTGAAGCAAATAAACCAAAATAAAACTAGAAAACTGCAAGGACTTATGGCAAGGACAATGCTCTCCCTGACAACCTCAGAATTAACAGCAGTATGAGGCTCCCTGTGCACATGTCAGGCCCTCTGCAGTTCTGGAGCACAACTCAGCCAGGGAATCCAGTGTCAGATGGACATTTGGATCTGAGTTCAGTGGTCTGCAGTTGTTTGTGCACTTTACTCAGGCTCTGCTTATACAGGGAATATCAGTGCTCAAGACTGTCGTGCTGCCCATTCTAGGAGGGACTATCAGGGACTCCAAAGGAGGAAGGGTGGGACGTGGAGTAGCCCCACCTACCCCCGCTCAGAACAGACAGGAGCTGCTACCAGGATATAGGAAGGATCCACACTTCTGAGCACAGTTATCAGAATATGCACAGTTAGACCATCAAGGCAGGCAAACCCCGAGCTTTTAGAGGCCTGATACCAAACTGCAACGTTCTTTGAGAATACTAATTAAGAAACTGGGTTACAGGACTGGAGATCGCCAAATCCCAGGTTGCCTGAGTTCTCGTTATTCCTAAAAACAGCCAATCAGAAATTAGTCCAAAAAACTGAGTCTGCCAGGGCAATTCCAAGAGAATAAGGGGTTTCAAAGCTAAAGCATAATCAGCAATCACAGTGTAGTAGGGATTTAAAATAATAAATATTTAAATAATATTTTAATGGTATTTTATATTTATATTTTAATAAAACAATAAATATTATAATATGATATAATAACATTTTATTGTTTAATAAATATTTAATAATATTAAATAAATTAAATATTATTAAAATAAAAATAAATTAAAATACTCAAGAAAGGAGTAAAAACGAAAAATGACTGCTTTCAATTGAATCTGAACTGGTGGGATATGGGGTGGGACAGAAGTGCTTGAGGCAAAGGATTCCCATTTTTCAGGTACTTTGAGAAAAATCCTCCAGTTTTCCTAATTCCTTATCTCTTCCTTCCTTTTTGATTTTACTGAAAGGAATTATCCAAAGAGAAGTAAGTCAGTTGTCAAATAGCCATCCCACATATAAATCCGGAGAGTGAATTAAAGTTCCTATACATAACAGACTAGTTTAATAGGGTTCTCTAAAAATCCCTCAAACAATTACATGTTCTGAAGGAAACATCCTGAACAGCAATAGCTACCCAATTTTGACTTTTCCATCCCAAATCTTAAACACACAGTAATACAGTTACAATTTTAACAATAATTCATCAACCACTCCCAATTCCCCCATCAAAGTCCATCAGGGGCAGGGGGCAAAGTCTCATTGAAAACTGCTTCCTGCACAGACTGATCGACAAACTGACTCTCGGTCCAAGGAGAGAGATGGGTGTGGCGTGGCAAACAAAAAGGTTAGAACAGACTGCTACAAAATATGGAGAGGCCAATTTAGACTGGCCAGCAGCTTCCCATGTAAGAAGAAACAAGTTTTCCTCACAGAACAGGCAAACGGCTGTAGTCCCAATAAACAGAACTGCAGTCAAGTCTCACAGAGCATAGTGCTAATGGTCTTCTCATGACTTAGAAACCTTTAAAAACAACCTAAATATCCACCTACATAAATATCCAGTAACAGAGAGATGGCCAGGCTAAATATTCAATTGCCTAAGTATTTAGGATATAATGATTACATATAATCATATTGGAAACAGCAAGGTATGACATAATTGAATTGCATTAACAACCTCTATGGACCATTGGCTCTGATCAGTCACAGGAGGAAAAAATGCAAAGGCATGACTATAACATAATATAAGCAGTCAAAACTGATCCTTCAGCACATACAGGATAAAACAGCCTTAACTCAGTTTTACTCCAGGTAATTGCCCCGAAGATGGAACTTTGAAACTGCCAAATAATAGCTAGAAACTCAAGAAATTTTATCTTCAATAACAAATTCCATTAACCAAAGTTTCAGCTAAATCCCAAATAGGTATTTACCATGACCTTATATTGATAACAGCAAGAAATTTGTCCCGGAAAGTTCACGCAGTTATCTTACATATCTAAGTAGTTGTTTTATAAATGAACATTACAAAAATAAACTTTTAGAAATAATCCTACCAAATTATAGATCGTATTTATGACCATATTCCTTAAACAAGGAAACTATTTTGTATCTAAAGAAACAAATATTCAGTCAATTAACTTATTACAGTAAAAGCCGAGCTATCCCTTTAAATAATCAGAGTGTTCTCTTCAGCCTAGAGCTAAGAGCTGAAGCTTTCAAAAAACAGCTATACCAGGCATAATGGGGGGTAGGGGATTGAACGTAGCTACCTTCCCCCCCTTCCACTTCCAAAGAAGCAGCCACAAGCAGTGGGGGAGAAGGGAGAAAGGAAGGTGAGTTAAATCTTCACCCTTGAAAACAAAAGATTCTCTCTTCCTCACTCAATTTTCTCCATTCTTCCAATAAAAAAGAAAACAAAACTTTCCTCTTTCCCTTTGTTACATGCTTTTTTCCTTCTAAATACTGTCTCTCCCCAGTTTCCTTCCTAAAACTGTCTCTCCCCATCTCTCTTATTTCCTGAAATCATTCAAACCTTCAATTGTTCCTACAAATCCTTCTTATCCCAGTTCTTCAAAATCCCTGTCTTATCTCCTGTCCTTTCCTTTCAAAACTTTTAAGTTTCACAATACAGTGAATAGCTAAATAATCCCATAAAACCCATACATGTGCAGCAGAGCTGACAAAATTCAAAGCATCATTTATAATGTGTGCAAATTATCCAATATGTTTCAGAAGGTAACATACTTTATCTAATTAGAGGCATGTGATCTCCCCAGGCAAGAAGTTTTCTTCTTGCAGCAATTAGCATCTCTCTTATCTCTCCCACAAGCAAAGCTTGCTTTGCTCTTTTTTTAATTGCTCTTTCCCTCCTCTAACTAGCAGGCTGCTTTTTTTTTATAATTATAAGTTTTTATTGACAGAACCCATGCCTGGGTAATTTTTTTACAGCATTATCCCTTGCACTCGTTTCTGTTCTGACTTTTCCCTTCCCTCCCTCCACCCCCTCCCCGAGATGGCAAGCAGTTCTATACAAGTTAAATATGTCACAGTGTATCTTAGATACAATATATGTGTGCAGAACCAAACAGTTCTCTTGTTGCACAGGAAAAATTGGATTCAGAAGGTAAAAATAGCCTGGGAAGAAAAACAAAAATGCAAACAGTTTACATTCATTTCCCAATGTTCTTTCTTTGGGTGTAGCTGCTTCTGTCCATCATTGATCAACCAGAACTGAGTTAGATTTTCTCTGTCGAAGAAATCCATTTCAATCAGAATACATCCTCATACAGTATCGTTGTCAAAGTATATAATGATCTCCTGGTTCTGCTCATTTCACTTAGCATCAATTCATGTAAGTCTCTCCAAGCCTCTCTGTATTCATCCTAGCAGGCTGCTTTTTCAGGGAAAAACTTTTCTACTAGTTTTAAAAGTAGTCAAGCTTTTCCTGTTCCTTCTCCTTACAAATTAATGCAACAGCTTAGGAAATTAGAAATCACAAACAATTTTTTTATCCTAAACACACTTGCAACATTGGTATGACCAATTGCCAAATTTCTTAATCATTGTTCTTAAAACTTTTTTTTAATATTTTATTTTATTTTATAATAACTTTATATTGACAGAATCCATGCCAGGGTAATTTTTTACAACATTATCCCTTGCACTCGCTTCTGTTTCGATTTTTCCCCTCTCTCCCTCCACCCCCTCCCCTAGATGGCAAGCAGTCCTATATATGTTAAATATGTTGCAGTATATCATTGTTCTTAAAACTTAGCAAAGCTCTTTAATCAACAAAACAAACGGACAAGTCACAAAGAACAAAGAACACTAATCACACAAACATTTAAAATATACAAGCTCCTGGAATTTCAGGAAAGCCCTTGAGGGAAGTTTTTTCCCCCAGCTCAAGATCCCCAAAAGGAGCCTTTTTAAATAGGTTTCCAAGCTCCAGTTTGGTACGTTTCTCTGCCTTCATAGAATTGTGTTCCAGGCTCCTGGAGCTGTTCTGGAACACTCAGAGTTGTGCCCCTGGCACACAGAACCAGACCAGATATATCTTAAAGATACTGAAAACCAGATCCAGATGGTATTCCAGAACACACAGAGTTGTGCCAACTGGCACACAGAACCAGACATGTATCTTAGGAGACACCTAGGTAGTAACAACTGCATCCAGTGGGCACTGTTCTCAGAAACTAACCCATCGGCATCTTATTTTTCTGAGACTCCAGAAGCTAGCACAGAGAGACAGAACAGGTAGGTAGACCAGATTGTGCCCTAAGGTACCCAGGCTTATTCTCTTGTGGCCAAAATGAAGGTGTCCACTGTCAGGCGTGGCTGGGGCTGAAAACTGCTCTCCTTCCCAGAGACTCTGGAGAAATCCAGAGGGCCAGCCTCTCCAGGCCAAAGATCTGGATCCTCAACCACCCCAGGTCCAGCGGAGTGCTGAAGGTCTCTGAATCCTGCTGTTATTTTTGATACCTCGTTGGGACCTCCAAATGTAATGCCAGAGAAACCGAGGCAAGATGGAGATTAGAGAGTTTTTCATATTTTATTTGGATTTTTGAGAAGGAGAGATTGTCTGGGACCAAAAAGGATTCATTTTGATTCCAGGACTGAATAAGTCTCAAAGTATCCAGCAAGGAATGTGAGTTTCCCATGAAAATATATACATATGTGTGGTTCTAAACCATGGGGATAGACAAAGGCAGTGGTGGAGCCAGAATACTGAGAGCGAGGGAATCTCCAGAAAGGGACCATCAATCCAATTCTGACAGGTTGGGGGTAGGACCATAAATTCTGATAAACTGGGAGTAAAGGAGGGTAGTTAGTCAGAGACAAGAAAGTCTGGAACTTAGAGAGAGGGGGTACCACTTAGATATCTGAGATGGGACATCTGGAGTTTTGTTTTGGAATGCCAGAGTGGCCAGATCTCTACAACCCTGATTATCTCAGCCCTAATGAACAGGAAGGGGATTGCAATCAGGGGGATTGAGGCAGAACAATTCAAGGAACTGAAGCACAACAATTTAGGGAAACTGAGGCAGGAAACTTTATGGCAACTAAGGTAGGGCAATTAGAGAAACTGAGGCAAGACTGTGGACATACCTGGGAGGAGAATTGGTGTTGAGGAGGAAACAGGTCAGGGGTGGGAGGCAGAAGAGTGAGATGGGATGAGAGACTGAGGTGGGGTCCAAAGAAATTAAGTAAGCTGCACTCCTATACAACTGGCTGGGTCTGGGTGAGATTTGAACTGTGTTCCATCCACAGTGCTACCAACAAGAAAAGCCTTGCAGTCAAAAAGCCTGCACTAGGCTCCTTCTTGGCTGTGGGAGTGGAGAGGAGGGTCGGGAGGGGAGAGGTGATGACTTTGCCCCTAACTGGATATATGAGGTAAAGGAGAGGACTTTCAGAATGATATAGAGTGGAAATGACTGGATGTAAGAAGAATTTGTTAAGGTATGGGGAAAATGAAGGAGCAAACAGGGGTGATGGGGCAATCTAGGGAGAAGATAGGAGGGGGGATGGCTTAGAAGGTGCACAGGGATTGGTTTAGGCAAGGGCAGGGGGCACCTCTGCCTCTGAGGATGGACTGCAGGACCAGAGGGAAGACTTAAAACATGTATGTACAGTGTAATCTGACGTGTTTTATAGTAAGTCTTGTGATACAGTTCTTGACTGTTGTTTCTAGTCCAATACTATAATTTTTGACCCAAGCACATTCATTTTCTAAGCAGCATAAAATAAACCTTTTACACTTTGTAATTTAGTCAACTTTTTAATGTTAGATTGTAATATAAAATGAAAGAAAATATGTTTTCAAAATCCCTAGAGATTTAGGGGTTTATTATTTTGTTTTAAATTGCTTGGGAATTCTTTCCTGTCTAACAGAAGCCAACCTGAATGAAACTCCTCTAGAAAAAAATATTGTTCTGTGTCATTGCAGCTGGACCTGAAATAAAAACATTATATACTATGAGGCCATCTGACCTTCCTCCCATATCTCCCTTTCTTCTGAAATCTCCAAGCCTCTCTGTATTCATCCTAGCAGGCTGCTTTTTCAGGGAAAAACTTTTCTGCTAGTTTTAAAAGTATTCAAGCTTTTCCTGTTCCTTCTCCTTACAAATTAATGCAACAGCTTAGGAAATTAGAAATCACAAGCAATTTTTTATGCTAAACACACTTGCAACATTGGTATGACCAATTGCCAAATTTCCTAATCATTGTTCTTAAAACTTTTTTTTAATATTTTATTTTATTTTATAATAACTTTATATTGACAGAATCCATGCCAGGGTAATTTTTTACAACATTATCCCTTGCACTCGCTTCTGTTCCGATTTTTCCCCTCTCTCCCTCCACCCCCTCCCCTAGATGGCAAGCAGTCCTATATATGTTAAATATGTTGCAGTATATCATTGTTCTTAAAACTTAACAAAGCTCTTTAATCAACAAAACAAACGGACAAGTCACAAAGAACAAAGAACACTAATCACACAAACATTTAAAATATACAAGCTCCTGGAATTTCAGGAAAGCCCTTGAGGGAAGTTTTTCCCCCAGCTCAAGATCCCCAAAAGGAGCCTTTTAAAATAGGTTTCCAAGCTCCAGTTTGGTACGTTTCTCTGCCTTCATAGAATTGTGTTCCAGGCTCCTGGAGCTGTTCTGGAACACTCAGAGTTGTGCCCCTGGCACACAGAACCAGACCAGATATATCTTAAAGATACTGAAAACCAGATCCAGATGGTATTCCAGAACACACAGAGTTGTGCCAACTGGCACACAGAACCAGACATGTATCGTAGGAGACACCCAGGTAGTACCAACTGCATCCAGTGGGCACTGTTCTCAGAAACTAACCCATCGGCATCTTATTTTTCTGAGACTCCAGAAGCTAGCACAGAGAGACAGAACAGGTAGACAGACCAGATTGTGCCCTAAGGTACCCAGGCTTATTCTCTTGTGGCCAAAATGAAGGTGTCCACCGTCAGGCGTGGCTGGGGCTGAAAACTGCTCTCCTTCCCAGAGACTCTGGAGAAATCCAGAGGGCCAGCCTCTCCAGGCCAAAGATCTGGATCCTCAACTACCCCAGGTCCAGCGGAGTGCTGAAGGTCTCTGAATCCTGCTCTCGTTTTGATAACTCGTTGGGACCTCCAAATGTAATGCCAGAGAAACCGAGGCAAGATGGAGATTAGAGAGTTTTTCATATTTTATTTGGATTTTTGAGAGGGAGAGATTGTCTGGGACCAAAAAGGATTCATTTTGATTCCAGGGCTGAATAAGTCTCAAAGTATCCAGCAAGGAATGTGAGTTTTCCATGAAAATATATACATATGTGTGGTTCTAAACCATGGGGATAGACAAAGGCAGTGGTGGAGCCAGAATACTGAGAGCGAGGGAATCTCCAGAAAGGGACCATCAATCCAATTCTGACAGGTTGGGGGTAGGACCATAAATTCTGATAAACTGGGAGTAAAGGAGGGTAGTTAGTCAGAGACAAGAAAGTCTGGAACTTAGAGAGAGGGGGTACCACTTAGGTATCTGAGATGGGACATCTGGAGTTTTGTTTTGGAATGCCAGAGTGGCCAGATCTCTACAACCCTGATTATCTCAGCCCTAATGAACAGGAAGGGGATTGCAATCAGGGGGATTGAGGCAGAACAATTCAAGGAACTGAAGCACAACAATTTAGGGAAACTGAGGCAGGAAACTTTATGGCAACTAAGGTAGGGCAATTAGAGAAACTGAGGCAAGACTGTGGACATACCTGGGAGGAGAATTGGTGTTGAGGAGGAAACAGGTCAGGGGTGGGAGGCAGAAGAGTGAGATGGGATGAGAGACTGAGGTGGGGTCCAAAGAAATTAAGTAAGCTGCACTCCTATACAGCTGGCTGGGTCTGGGTGAGATTTGAACTGAGCTCCATCCACAGTGCTACCAACAAGAAAAGCCTTGTAGTCAAAAAGCCTGCACTAGACTCCTTCTTGGCTGTGGGAGTGGAGAGGAGGGTCGGGAGGGGAGAGGTGATGACTTGGCCCCCAACTGGATATATGAGGTAAAGGAGAGGACTTTCAGAATGATATAGAGTGGAAATGACTGGATGTAAGAAGAATTTGTTAAGGTATGGGGAAAATGAAGGAGCAAACAGGGGTGATGGGGCAATCTAGGGAGGAGATAGGAGGGGGGATGGCTTAGAAGGTGCACAGGGATTGGTTTAGGCAAGGGCAGGGGGCACCTCTGCCTCTGAGGATGGACTGCAGGACCAGAGGGAAGACTTAAAACATGTATGTACAGTGTAATCTGACGTGTTTTAAACTAAGTCTTGTGATACAGTTCTTGACTGTTGTTTCTAGTCCAATACTATAATTTTTGATCCAAGCACATTCATTTTCTAAGCAGCATAAAATAAACCTTTTACACTTTGTAATTTAGTCAACTTTTTAATGTTAGATTGTAATATAAATTGAAAGAAAATATGTTTTCAAAATCCCTAGAGATTTGGGGGTTTATTATTTTGTTTTAAATTGCTTGGGAATTCTTTCCTGTCTAACAGAAGCCAACCTGAATGAAACTCCTCTAGAAAAAAATATTGTTCTGTGTCATTGCAGCTGGACCTGAAATAAAAACATTATATACTCTGAGGCCATCTGACCTTCCTCCCATATCTCCCTTTCTTCTGAAATATCCAAACATTTTGTCACATACTATCCTATTGTTTACTCCATATCTCATATGCTATCAGTCTCTCATTTCTCAGATACATAAGATCTCATCTAATTACAAATTTGATAGAAAGTCAGCCTCCTAACTATTCTCACAGTCTATCATCCCATGTATAATCAAAATCGGAGCCAGATAGTAATACACACACAGCTCCATAGCATACTTACATGCAGGTATATTGATTCCAATCCTATCCTCTTTTTCCAGTATTAAGCTTTTGGGACCTTGCCCCCTTCAGTGATCACTAGTCTACAAGACGGCAGAGATCCATGTAGGAGACAGAGAGGGATCCTCGGAGTCCTATGCTGTGTGTGAAGCCATAGCCAAGAGTTCCTCAAGTCAAACTCTCCCTCTTAGCCTCTAAGTTTCCTATAAGTCAAAGGTAGGATTCATCTATTTTTTATGTCCCCCTACTATGTCTAGCCCAGGGTCTTGCTCAGAGAAGTTATCAATCAGTATGAGAGAATCAGTGGAATAGATTAAGTGTGAAAGACACAGTGGTCAATAACTATAGTGATCAAGTTTCTCATTAAGCCCAAAGATGCCAGTTTCTGGAATGAAACCTCTCTATTTTACAAAAATTGCTAGGAAAATTGGAAAACACTATGGCAGAAGCTAGGCATTGACTAACGTCTAACATCCTACACCAATATAAGGTCGAAATGAATTCATGATTTAGACATAAAGGGAGATATTATAGGCAAATTAGGAGAACAAGGAATAGTCTACCTTGTCAGGAGAAGGGAGAAAATTTTGGACAAAGAAGAAAAGAGAACATTATTAAATACAAAAAGAGTGTTTTTGATTATGTTAAATTAAAAATGAGGTGGGGAGAGTGTGGAGAGAGAAATGATAACTACATAAAAAGATCAGAGATAATAGATGATATAGAACTGTTATCTAATAAATGACAGATGATATTGATAGAAATGACAGAATTAGAGATAAATATTATAATATAAGATGGCTAGATGATAGATAAGACTAGTTCTAGGAATCACTATCATTTCATTGAACTAATTTAGCTGCACTCTAGTGGTAGAGTTAAAAGGGACCTGAGAGTCTAGACCAACCCTCCTTTTCTTCTCCCCTACATCCTACTGGTGAGAAAACTGAAGCTCAAGGTCCCACAGCTAAAACACCCATGTCTTCCTAACTCCCAACCCCAGCTCTCTCTCTATTAGGGCATATTGCACTCATGTTATTCCTATTCCAAGCATATCAACACAGGAGAAACTACCAGAAACACACTTATAAACAAACCAACAACTTTATTTATAAGAAATCCTAGAAAAAAAAATCAACTTCGAATCCAAGTGTGAAGGAAGTCCTTTAAAATGAATTCCTCTTCCTACTCAACCTTCCCCCCCCCCCAAAAAAAAAGCCAAACAGATAGTTTTAGAATCCTTAATACTTTAAACTGAAATTGGAGAATCATCTCCTGGTCTTTTCACCAGAACTCCTGAGGTAATACAAAGATGCCCAGGTTAGAAGGCTCCTAACTAGACTCCTTCTGACTTGCAGCTGCGAGGTATCTGCTCAGAACATTTACAACCAGGCCCCTCCGCTCCACTTCTCTTGGAGGCAATTAAAATACTGAAACTTGCAAGATCCAAAGGGCTTTATCTGGCTGCTAAAACCGAAATAGTAATATTAATGGCACTTATGTCTAAAGGCATCCTGCTGGTAGGAGGCAGCCCCATTCAGCCCCAACCCCTAATTGTTATCTAAAGTGCTCCAGATGATAACCAAGTTGAGAATAAACACACGAAATGTGAGTAACAAAAAAATTCCCCCCATCTGGTCTTGAGGGTCACTGAATGGGGACCACTTCAGAGCAGGGCTGCTCACCATCACCACAAACAAGTTCTTCTAGTCAAGATGGGGGTGGGGACCTGGCTCCAGATAGCAAATATATCACGCCCAGGGGCAGGAGCAAGAATCACTGGTGCCCTGGTCTTCAGAGGTAGGGTCTCTGTTGGGGGAGGAGGGGAAAGCCCAATAAAGAAAACCCCACACACGGCCTCCAGGAAGGCAGAGGAGGCTGCAGAAGATGAGGGCCAGACTGGAGAGAAAGCAGCCAAGGAGCTGGCTGTCTCTGGGGCCCCTGGCTAGGGGAGGCTGCGCACTCAGGGAGGAATGGAGTCTTTTCTTGCCTGTCAGGATACCAGACTGAGGTAGTCATTTCTGTTCAAAAGGGGAAACAAAAGCAAGAAAACCAAAAAGGCCGTAAGGGAGAAACACAGACAGGTCCCTCCAAGCGTTTCCTGGAGAGATCCTGATAACGCCCAAAAGGTCTTGGCAGTGAAGAGCAGGCAGAAGGAAGGGTCCAGATGAAGGTTTTGAAGGCTAGGGAGTGGCTAGTGGATTTAGAGGTATTCTTGGCCAGTGAGAGAGTAATTAGGGGGCAAGATCAGGGTAAGGGTGTACCTGCTCACTGGATTGTACAACACTTGAGCCTACAGGCCTCCCTCTGCTCAGTATTAGGGAGACTCTTGAGCTCCTCTTCAGCTTTCACCCTATGAATTTCACGAACTAATTCATGGAAGGCTTGCTCCACACCTTGCCTAGTCTTTGCTGATGTCTCCACATAAGGGACCCCGAAGTTCCTGGCCACCTCCTGGCCCACTGTGGGGTCCACCAGCCTGTTGGTCACATCTACTTTGTTGGCCACCAACACCACGGGTACATGGTCAGTGCCCTTGAGCCTCCGCAGATGTTGCCAAAGGAAATTCACATTCTCAAAAGAGCGGAGGTCATTCACTGCGTAGACAAAGAGGAAGCCCTCTCCCCAGCGCATGGACTGGTCCCTCAGAGTGTAATACTCTTCAGTGCCTGAGGTATCCAGGATGTCCAGCTGGCACGGCTCTTTGTCCACCACTGTTTGTCTATGGTAGAAATCTTCAATGGTGGGGTCATACTCAGTCACAAAATGACTCCTAATAAACTGCATGATCAGTGCACTCTTGCCCACACAACAGGCGCCCAGTACTGCCAAATTATACATCTTGGTTCTGCGTCTGTCTGGATCACCTATGGAGGTATGGACACAAGAAGCCATGACAACTGGAAAGGGCTCAAGTGGTCTCTAGTCCTTTCCAGGCTGCAAGGAAGGGCTGCAAGAAGTCAGGCCATTACACAGGAGGTCACCTTTTGGGAGGAAAACTTTCCCCAGCCTCCAGCCTCAATTCTTTGCTAATTCTCTTCCCCGCCCCCCTTTCAGCTCTCTGGGGCCCAGCAGAACAAGGCTCAATCCTCCTCCCAGGGACAGAATTTCAGATACTTAAAATCTCCGACTCCCCTGGCTCTTCTGACCTATTCCAAACCCATTGGAGCACGTGGGCTCCAGGCCCTTCCATTCTGTCCGGCTTCTCCAGGACATTCTCTGATTCACTGGAGCCCTTCTCAACCCCCGAGACCAGAAAACCCCGGGGTCAATTCGGAAGGCTCTAGGAGGCCACGGAATAGTGCTTACTATTTCTACAAGCCATGCTCCTCTACACTAAGGTAGCCCAAAGGGGTTTGGGTTTGGGCGGCTGCAGAGTCCGCAGCTCCTGCATCAAAGGGGCCGAGAGTGCTGGGCTGGCTTGGCCGCAAACTGGGTTCCCCCATCTGAACCTACAGTGATACAACCCAAAGTATAAGGGCTCGGGCAGCTCAGGTGGGGGTAGGGGAGGGGAGGCAAGCCCAGCGGCACTGCCCGCACTAATCCGGCCCCACCAGGAGCTGAGCTGAGCTTGAGACAATATCTCCTGCATTGATGCAGTCCAAGATGGCATTAACTTGGGGTCTACTTGCTACCCACCCCATTTCTGTTAACTGAGAGCTGGCCTCTACATACCGTTTTGGAGCTGTAAAAATACCCCGTCAGTTCGCATTCACCTCTAGTCTTTAAGGGCTGAACGACTTAGAAGCACCCAGAAACAGAGGTGGTCTCCTCTGTACTGCAAGTGCTTCTGGGAACCCAAGATCTCCAGGGTGATTTGGGGAACCCCGCCCCTAGGCAACAAAGGCTCCTGGAAACCCCACCCCCACTCCTGTGGGATGTGGGGAACCTCCCTCATTTTGGAAGCTCCACCCCCAAAAGAATTTGGGAAGCCCCACCCCTCACTACAGGAGGCTGCTGGGTACCCTAGTCTACCCTTGCTGGAGTTTTGAGGATCCTACTTTTTGATCTCAGGAAACCCTACTACAATAGCACCATGATTCCCTACACCCTTGGGAGTTTGGCAAAGCTTTACATATATCAAAAAAAAAAAGCTTTACATATTACAAAAATTATTGGCCCAAGCCCCGCAATGTACACTGGGGCCAGGCTAGTATCACCCTAGGATTCCAACCTAAGGAAGATAGTCCAAGAGTTCTGGAGCAAAGGCACAAAAGGCTTCTGAACTTGAGGCACACGGGATAAAGCCAGGCTTTGAGCCTTTTAGATAACTTGCGCTCTCTCCCCACTTTAAATCCCACTTGTATCCCCTTAACTCCTGCTGCTCTCTCCTCCTTCTTTCTCCACCTCCAAATTCCATTCCTCCCTCCATCCTTCCCCATAATGACTCTGGGCAACCTCGCCTTTTCCTTCCAGCCATGGCTGCCTCCCAGTCCCCCGTCCCTCCCCACCTTAATCTTCTCTGTTTTTCCGATCTCCTTAAACTTCAGGTAGACTTTTTTTCACGGTATTTTCCTGCCTGTGCCAAACCTCTTTGGGTGGGTTCTTCCTCAGAACTCCAGGACAAGGCTTGTCTGGTCTTCCTTTCGGGGTACTAAGCACACGCCATCACTTTTTGTACTTGGGTCTCATCGACCTAAATCAAGGTCCAGGTGTTTTGAAGATCCAGACTTAATTCCTGAGCTAAGAGCCCCAAACTCCAGCTGTCTTTTCTTAATTAAAAAAAAACATATTTCTAATGTCTTTTGGCTTTCTATTATATTTTTATTCACTACATTCCTCAATACAATGGGCAGCCCCTCCTGACATGCAAATGACTCAGCCCTTAGTTTTTGACAGGACATTCACCTTTCTGTACTGCAGTCCCCCCAACTGTGTCCAGAGGAAGGAGTTACAGGCTCCATTGCCCCAACTAAGAGTCACAGTTCCAGTCAGAAAAAGTTTGGTCTAATGGCCTCTGCACTGGCTTTATTGAAGTCAGCATTCATTGGCTTACTTCCCTGTTCCTCATTCTCTGGGTCAGTCTCTAGGGCTTCCTGCATTTTTCCAAAGTCCTCAGAACCCCTCTTTTTGACAGTATAATCATCTTCCATCCCATGCTTTGACCATCATTGGTTCTAACATTTCCCCCATGATGGGCATCCACTTTGCTTCCACTTTTTGGCTACCATAAATGCTGCTGTGGTTCTCTCTCCTCTCCAGGTGTCCAAAAGATTCCCCTTCTTCCATCATCACAGGAGGAAACCTCATCTTTGTCCTTTATCAAGAAAATTGAAAATACTTGCTATGAATTTCCTCTTCTTTCTTACTTCCTTTTCATCTCACACCCTCTAGCCATGATCTGCTCCTTTCCCATCCTTGATTCCATTCTCAAATGCAGAGCTGTCTCCTCCCCTTGTCTAGACCAGCTCTTCTCTATGCACCTTCCATGCCATCCCCTCCTGCCTTCTCCCCGGATAGCCTGTCATCCCTATTCTCTCTTCCTGATTACCTGATGGCTTCCCTGCTGGCTACAAATATGCCCAGTTCTCCCTAACCCTTAACTAACTCTCATTAGAAAAGAGAGAAAAACCAAAAAAAAAAATGGGATGAAAGGAAATATAGTAATTATAACTGTAAATGTTAAGGGGATGAACTCATTCATAAAACAAGTCAGAAGTCTATGGAAGAATAGATTTGAGACCACAATCCAATGACAAGTTTTTGGTAAGACATTCTTAAAACAGACACATAGTTAAAATGAGGGGCTAGCCAGGTAAAATCTATTTGTCTGAAGCAAAAAAGGCAAGCTTAATAATTATGAGCTCAGACCAGACAAAAACAAAAATAGATCTCCTTTTTCTAAGAGGTACCATAGACAACAAAGTAATCAACTAAAGGCTTCACCTCATACATAGAGAGAGTATAGAACTGAGTCAAATTTACAAAAATGAAAGTCATTCTCCAATTGATAAATGGCCAAATAACCTAATCAGGCCGTTTTTAGAAGGAGAAACTAAAGCTACTTCTACTTACATAAAAATGCTCTAAATTCCTGATTAGAGAAATGAAAGTTAAAACCCCTCTAAGTTGTCACCTCATGCCTCTCAAAAAAGACAAATGCTGGAGGAGATAAAACAGGGACACTAAGGAATAGTCCATAGAGTTGTGAACTGGTCCAACCATTGTGGAGAGTAATTTGGAACTAGACCCAAAGAACTCTAAAACTATGCCTGTGCTTTGTTCCACCAATACCAAGTGTGTATCCCAAAGATATCAAAGGAAAAGAAAAAGAGTTTTTTAGGTACAAAACTCTACAGCAGCTCTTTCTTTCTATCTTGGTAAAGAACTGAACATCAAGGCAGATGGTCAACAATTGGAGAATGGCTGAACAAGTTCTGGCATCAATGTAATGGAGTAATATTGTGCTATCTGAAAGGGAAGGTTGTTTCAGGAAAACATAGCAAGACCTATATGATCTGATGAAAAGTGAAGTAAGAACCAAGAGATAATGTCACATAATAATGTCAGTGTTGTAATGATGATCAACTGATCACTACAATGTTTTAAGACGATTCCAAAGGTCCCATAATGAAGAAAAGTTATCCACTATGTACGTAAAATGTAATTTTCTCATTTTATTTTTCTCAGTTTTTTAAAATGCCTAATATAGAAATGTTTGCCTGATTTCAGATGTATTATTGATATCATATTCAGTACCTTCTCAGTGGGTAGGGGAAAACATGAGAGGGAAGGAGAAAAATCTGGAACTTGAAATTTGAACAGAAAAGTTTTAAAATAAATCATAAATTAAAATATATATTCTAAAAATTTCTCAGATTCAACCATTTCCCAAATGGTTATCCTAAAATTCTTATCTTTTTGTAGTGGTACTAATTGAGATAAAATTAGACTAATTGTCTGGACTTCTCCTTTCCTCTAAAATACATTTTTGTCTTTCTTCTTCAACTGATACTGCTCCACAGTTATTGATGACCTCCTTACTCCAGAACTAATGGCCTCTTGTCCATCCTCCTCTCTTGATGTCTCCTTTCTCCTCTCTTCTGATTCTCCTTCTACCGATCCATCTGCTACTTCTGCTTCTTATCTCTTCATTCATCACTCAAGTTTCAAGTGTTATTTCTTACTATCGGTGTCTTCCAAGGCTCCGTCCCAGATGTTTTTCTCTAGGACATGCTCTGTTCTAGTGCCAACATATGTTTTCATGAGTTCAACCATTTCTATACAGACGATCCTCAGTATCCCACTGGATTCAGCCTGGTGTTCTTTCTTGACCTCATGTCTCCAACCAACTCTTGCACATTCGGGACTTTGTCGTATAGGCATCCCCCAATTAACATGTCCCAAACCAGTTCAGTTTTCTCCCAAATTCCCCCTCTCCCCAATTCCTTCTTCTTGTGTTTGTATCAGCAGCAGTCAGCACAATGCCTGGCACTTAGCACTTATGTGATAAATGTTCGGGGACCAGATGGAGCTATAAGGTGTTGCTGGAATTTTAGCATTGCCAAGATGACTAAGAGGTTGCTGACGTTCATGTTGCAATCAGTATTAACAATATCCTGTCATTATGTTCACACTTTTGTCATGTTCCCCCTCTGATTCCCAGAAGGCAGAATAACCTCCTTAGCTAAAGGGTAGGGATGTAAGAACACTGTGGAAATGCTGACATTTACAAGGATGATTCAGGGGAGTGATTATCCATATGACATTGGATATTAACAGTTTCTGTGAGATGGATCCTTGACTGCCCATTCTCCCTCACCCCTCATATCCAGACAGTAGCTAAATCTTGTCATTTCTCTCTATAATGTTTCTTCTATTCTCTCCCCTCCCATAGCCAGTAAATGCCCTAGTTCAGACTCGATCATCTCTAGATTGCGTCGTTTTATTGTTGTTGTTGTCTTGGAGAGGAAAGAGATGGGGTGTGAGAAGGGAGTCTCGTGACTGCCAAAGAGTCTTCCATAAAGGAAGTCGAACCACGTTACTGTCTTCCCTCCATACTCAGTACACTTTTGTGAATCCCTGCTAATTAGACATCAATCATATCGAGTGCCTGCTGTGTGCCGAACTCTGTGGTGGATGGGGGGATGTAAGTACAAAAAATGAACCTGCTTCTCGCATCAGAGAGGAGAGCAATCTGATATTTGATGCTCTTCCCAACCTGCCCCCCACTGCGGTTCTGTTACAACTCTTCCTCACACATCACAACCAGCTTTCTTGTCATTCGTCACATACCTCTCCCTCCTGAGTTCCTCTGCATCGGCCACCCCAGTGCCAGGAAGTCTCTCCCTCTCTCCTGCCTCCCCTGGGAATTACTGGCTTGCTTCAGGATGCGTGTCCAGAGCCAGCGGCTGCAGGAGGCCCTTCTGTTCCCCTCACCCCCAGCACCCATCCCTGTGCCTCGCCCCAGGACCAGTTAGGGCTGCTTTCCAAGTTATCCCATCTCTGCTTTGCATCTGTTCTGTATTTTGTGCCCACGGAGCTTTTATAAGTCTGAGGGATCCTCATCCTGATTCTTGCTCGCAAAGATGAACCTGGTTCTCTAGAGCAAAGCTCCTCCTGTTTCAGGCTTATCCTGACAGAAGTGAAGCTGTCCCGCACCTATGGGCTTGAGTTCCCATTCCGGGGTATCCTTCCCCAGTGTTTACCACCATTTACATTCTGTATCCCCCCTATAGCTTTGAAACTAGCCAAAGGGGCCAGAATCATATCACCAGTTGACATCAGTTGGCTTTCATAAAGGAATATTTATTGAGGGGACAGCAAGAAGCGCAGTTACAAAGCATTTTCTGAATGCGGGGATACCTCCTCTCCCTGCATCCCCTCAGATAAAGAGGAAGCCAGGACTCCATGTTTAAGTGGTTGCTCCACCCTATCTGCTCCTTCATATTGACTTTGGCCGAGGAGATGATGGATGGATGCATGGATGAGTTTTTCTTCTAGGCCGCCTTGTCCATTCTGGATGCTGACTTAAGCAGAGTCCTCGGGACATCCTTTGTCACTTTGTCCAGCGGACTGCAAATTCTGAGACAGAATCCAGTTCCTGGCCGTGTGGCAGCTTGCTTAGCTGACCTTCTGTGTCTCCCAGGCTGCTTGCTCCTCCACCTAAGAGCAGGAAAACCCAGCACCAAGGCAGCCAAAAGAGGCCTGGATTCATGGCCCCATGTAGACCTGGACAAGGAGAGTTTGGCCCAAGGCCTCTTCCCATCAGGAGCTTCCAGCATGGTGTTCCTTTATCACAGCCAGAGAGAAAGAGGCACTGAATCACCTGATTGCATCCTTGTGGTGTAGATGCATCCATTAGCCAGTTCTTTAGGTGGGAAGCAACAAGAAGTGATGCTTTCACATGCTCTAAAGGACTACATCCAAAAAGAGAAAGTGAAGTAACAGGACATCCGGTACATCTCTCTCCGTCAGAACTTCCTGCCCTAGACTGTGCCTGTGTGCAGCCCTGATATGACCGGGATCTTATGTGGCTGGCAGCGTAGCTCATGGGCTCAGGACCTAGAACAAATGTGTTCATTTAGTACAAAAAGGCTATTTACTTAGACTAAGGTCTAGGAGAGAGTGATCGATTATTACATTCTCAACAAGATATCAAGGCTTAAAAAAGGCTGAGAGTAGTTTTGATCTCCCTGGTATAACTGAAAATCCTGAGACACTGTGGCAAGAGCTATTCAAACAACATACAAAAGTAATCTAAATATTTTATCTAATCAATTTATTTTACAATGGCTCAATACAAATTGGCTTTCTCTTCCATGACAATATCCATATGTATATATGTATATGTATATATATATACTTATATCTCCACGTAATTTAAATAGTCATTCTCATTTACTACAGTCTATTTTCAGGGACCAGTCCTCTGATCTCATTGGTAATGAGAACTCCCAGGAAATTCCTTCCACAAGTCCTCTCTCAGTCTTAGAGAGTTGCCTAGGGAATTGAGATATTAAATGACTTGTCCAAGTTCATACAGCCAGAATGTATGAAAAGCAAAATTTTAAACTAAACACGAAGGGCTCTATGAACCATGTATACCCTTTGACCCATCAATACTATTACTAAGTCTGTATCCCAAAGAGATCATAAAAAAGGAAAAGAATTTATATGTACAAAAATATTGATACCAGCTCTTTTTGTAGTGGCAAATTGGAAACTCTGGGGATAACCATCAACTGGAGAATGGTTGAGCAAGTCGTGCATTATGAATGTAATGGAATAATAATGTGCTATAAGACATAATGAGCAGGCAGTTTTTAGGACTTATGTGAACTGATACAAAGTGAAAGGAGCAAGGCTAGGAGAACAGTGTACAAAGTGATCCCAATATTGTATGATGATCAAGTATGAGTGATTTGTCTCTTCTCAGCAATAGAATGATCCAAGATAATCCCAATGGGTTTATGATGGAAAATGCTATTCACATCCAGAGAAAGAACTGATGGAGTCTGAATACAGATGAAAGCATACTCTTTTTACTTTCTTTATTTTTTCCCATGTTTTTTCTTTTTGTTCTGTTTCTTCTTTCACAACATGACTAATATGAAAATAGGGTTTTTTCTTTATATTTTATTCCCAATTACATATAAAAACAATTTTTATCATTCATTTAAAAAATCAAATTCTAAATTATCTTCCTTCTTTCCCATTTTCCCTCCACATATTGAGAAGGCAAACAATTCAATATGGCTTTTTTTTATTTTTATTTAATGATTACTTTATATTGACAACATTATCCCTTGCACTCGTTTCTTTTCCTATTTTTTTCCCCTCCCTCCCTCCACCCCCTCCCCTAGATGGCAAGCAGTCCTTTATATGTTGGATATGTTGCAGTATATCCTAGATACAATATATGTTTGCAGAACCGAACAGTTCTCTTGTTGCATAGGGAGAATTGGATTCAGAAGGTATAAATAACCCGGGAAGAAAAACAAAAATGCAGATAGTTCACATTTGTTTCCCAGTGTTCTTTCTTTGGGTGTAGCTGCTTTTGTCCGTCATTTATCCATTGAAACTCAGTTAGGTCTCTTTGTCAAAGAAATCCACTTCCATCAAAATATGTCCTCATACAATATCGTTGTCGAAGTGTATAATGATCTCCTGGTGCTGCTCATTTCACTTAGCATCAGTCCATGTAAGTCTCGCCAGTCCTCTCTGTATTCTTCCTGCTGGTCATTCCTTACAGAGCAATAATATTCCATAACATTCATATACCACAATTTACCCAGCCATTCTCCAATGGATGGGCATCCATTCATTTTCCAGTTTCTAGCCACTACAAACAGGGCTGCTACAAACATTTTGGCACATACAGCTCCCTTTCCCTTCTTTAGTATTTCTTTGGGATATAAGCCCAATAGAAACACTGCTGGATCAAAGGGTATGCACAATTTGATAATTTTTTGGGCATAATTCCAGATTGCTCTCCAGAATGGTTGGATTCGTTCACAACTCCACCAACAATGCAATAGTGTCCCAGTTTTCCCGCATCCCCTCCAACATTCATCATTATTTTTTCCTGTCATCTTAGCCAATCTGACAGGTGTGTAGTGGTATCTCAGAGTTGTCTTAATTTGCATTTCTCTGATCAATAATGATTTGGAACACTCTTTCATATGAGTGGTAATAGCTTCAATTTCATCCTCTGAAAATTGTCTGTTCATATCCTTTGACCATTTATCAATTGGAGAATGGCTTGCTTTCTTATAAATTTGAGTCAGTTCTCTATATATTTTAGAAATGAAGCCTTTATCAGAACCTTTAACTGTGAAAGTGTTTTCCCAGTTTGTTGCTTCCCTTCTAATCTTGTTTGCATTAGTTTTGTTTGTACAAAGGCTTTTTAATTTGATGTAATCAAAATTTTCTATTTTGTGATCAGTAATGGTCTCTAGTTCATCTTTGGTCACAAATTTCTTTCTCCTCCACAAGTCTGAAAGATAAACTATTCTATGTTCCTCTAATTTATTTATAATCTCGTTCTTTATGCCTAGGTCATGGACCCATTTTGATCTTATCTTGGTATATGGTGTTAAGTGTGGGTCCAAATTCAATATGGCTTATACACATATAGTCATATAAACAGAGGTCCATGTTAGTCATGCTGTAAAAGAAAGGAGACAAAACCTCAAGGAAAAAAGTTTAAAAAAAAAAACGAAAGTATGCTTCAATCTGCATTTAGACACTATCAGTGCAGCCAGGTGGGACAATTGATAGAGCACTGGCCCTAAAATCAGAAAGACCTGAATTCAAATCTAGCCTTAGACACTTGACACTTCCTAACTATGTAACCATCAGCACATCACTTAATTCCAAATTCCTCTCCTCCCAATTTTTATAAGTTTCTAGATTGCTGATTATTAGTGTTATGCAAAGTTATATCTAAGATCTTAAATAATTCAATCTAGCTTTTGCCATCCCCATTGGGTATATAGTTAGGTTATTACAAGAAATAGGGTTTTCTTTGATTCTCTGGAAGGGACAGCAGTAGAATAATGGCTTCTCAATCTTTATCAATATTTCATGTTTCTACATTACTCTTATCTTGCTCTCTATCTTTCTTCAAAGTGTGGATAGATACTTTTTCTTTAAATCTAATTGTCTCCCCATCATTTTTCCTCCTTTGTGAACTCTTTGAGATAGAAACGCAGTAAAAGCACTGCTGGATCAAAGGGTATTCACAGTTTGAGAGCCCTTTGGTCAGAGCTCCAAATTGCTTTCTAGAATGGTTGGATCAGTTCATAACTCCATCAACAATGCATCAGTGTCCCAGTTTTCTCACATTCCCTCCAACGTGTCATCTTAGCCAATCTGAGAAGTGTGTAATGGTACCTCAAAGTTGTCTTAATTTGCATTTCTCTGATCAATAGTGATTTACAGCACCTTTTCATATGATTAGAAATGGCTTTAATTTCTTCATCTGAAAATTGTCCATATTCTTTAATCATTATTCAATTGGAGAATGACTTGAATTATTATAAATTTGAATCAATTCTCTGTGTATTTTTAGAAATGAGGCCTTTATGAGAACCCTCAAATGTAAATTTTCCCCTAGTTTATTCCTTCTCTTTTAATCTTGTCTGCAATGGTTTTGTTTCTATGAAAACTTTAACTTAATATAATCAAAATTATCCATTTTGTGTTCAATAATATACTCCCGTTCTTCTTTGGCCACAAATTCCTTTCTTCTCTCTAGATCTGAGAGGTAAGCTCTCCTTTGTTCTTCTAATTTGCTTGTAATATCACTCTTTAGGGCAGCTAGGTGGCACAGTGGATAGAGCACCAGCTCTGAAGGCAGGAGGACCTGAGTTCAAATATGTCCTCATACACTTAACACTTCCTGGCTGTGTGACCCTGGGCAAGCCACTTAATCCCAATTGCTTCAGAAAAAACAAAACAAAAGAAAATCACTCTTTATGTCTAAATCATGAACTTATTTCGAGTTAACTTGGTATTAGGTGTTTGGTGTAGATCAATGCCTAGTTTCTTCTATCCTGATTTCCAATTTTCCCAGCAGTTTTTATCAAATAGTGAGTTTTTATTCCAAAAGCTGGGATCTTTTGGTTTGTCAACACTAGATTACTATAGCGATTGACTATTTAGTCCTGTGAACCTAATCTATTCCATTGATCAATTATTCTATTTCTTAGCCAATACCAAATGGTTTTAATGACCACTGCTTTATAATGTACTTTTAGGTTTGGTACAGCTAGGCTACCTTCATTTACATTTTCCCCATCATTTTCCTTGAAATTCTTGATCTTTTATTTTTCCAGAAAACTTATTTTTTGTCGATCTGTAAAATAATTTCTTGGGAGTTTGATTGGTATGGCAGTGAATAAGTAAATTGATTTAGGTAGTGTTGTCATTTTTGTTTCTAGAACTATTTTGTAAAATAATAAATTGACTATTCTCTTTACTGCAAAGTTGAAAGTAAATTTCCAGCAGTTTGATATTTTACATGTTGCATACATTTCAACATTCTTTATTACTACTCTGCCACCTAGGTGAATATCTTGATCCTGAACTAGAATATTGTACATCCTCTCAGCCTTTTTCTGGATCATGCCATGACAAGATCTTTCAATCTATGCTTTCATTGATATTCATACTGCATCTGAGTTCTTCTCACCCTCATCTGTACATATATCAATAGATACTTATCATTTTCTTCTGAACATAATTTTTTGTGTGTGTGTGTAGATTTTTTTTAATAATTATAACTTTTTATTGACAGAACCCATGCCAGGGTAATTTTTTACAACATTATCCCTTGCATTCACTTCTGTTCTGATTTTTCCCCTCCCTCCCTCCACCCCCTCCCCCAGATGACAAGCAGTCCTTTACATGTTGAATAGGTTACAGTATATCCTAGATACAATATATGTGTGCAGAACCGAACAGTTCTCTTGTTGCACAGGGAGAATTGGGTTCAGAAGGTAAAAATAACCCAGGAAGAAAAACAAAAATGCAAACAGTTTATATTCATTTCCCAGTGTTCTTTCTTTGGGTGTAGCTGCTTCTGTCCATCCTTGATCAATTGAAACTGAATTAGCTCTCTTTATTGAAGAGATCCACTTCCATCAGAATACATCCTTATACAGTATCGTTGTTGAAGTATATAATGATCTCCTGGTTCTGCCGTTTCACTCAACATCAGTTCATGTAAGTCTCTCCAAGCCTCTCTGTATCATCCTGCTGGTCATTTCTTACAGAACAATAATATTCCATAACATTCATATACCACCATTTATCCAACTATTCTCCAACTGATGGGCATCCTTTCATTTTCCAGCTTCTAGCCACTACAAACGGGGCTGCCACAAACATTTTGGCACATCCAGGTCCCTTTCCCTTCTTTAATATATTTTTGGAGTATAAGCCCAGTAGAAACACTGCTGGATCAAAGGGTATGCATAGTTTGCATATCAATTAAATTATTAAAAATTATTTTACTGAGTCAGAAAAATAGCAATAAAGTTAGCTTGGAAGAATAAAAGGTCAGGGAATTTCAAAGGAACTGGAGAAGAAAGTTGTAAAGGACATTTTATAGAGTTTACACCAATTTTTAGATTCCAATCCTTTTAACAGTTTTAGCAAACTGGCTGTAAAGCTCTTTGGTTCTCTCAGACTCAGACTGCTTCATAAGAAGAGGGGCTTGCGGCTAGATCTTTGTGGATCTCGTTGGTCAGCCATGTCACAACATACCTTAGGGTACTGGTTTTTTCTCCCGATTTTCTATATTTGGTTCTTTGATTTGGAGTCCTTGCCTTAGATCCCAGGGGTCTCAAACAAAATGGGGAGTTGCAAAAGTGATTTATTAGTAAGTTACTATTGCATATTTACTCTATATGCCACATATCCAGTTTCGTGTAAAATTTTAAGGGGAAAAGGGTTGAAAATGGAAAAAGTTTCAGAAGCCCTGCTGTGTCGTTAGGCACAGTAACAGGGAGGGCTGCTCGATTGCTCTGTCCTTAAGCTGATAATTCTGGAATTTAGCTCCAGAGCTATCGGTTACTGGAGTTTTCATTTTGAGGTCTTTTTCAGGGAGAGATCGGTTGGCTTCTTTCAATGGCTATTTCACTGTCTCAGTTTAGGACGATTCTCCGCAAGCTGCGTCCCTCCTCTGGTCTAGAAGAGGCCTTTAGGGGAACCTGGGCATTTCAGGCAGCGCCCCCCCCCCAACACAAGCGCTCTTTCCGACACTGGGTGTGTGAGGGGTCTCTCCCCTCCCCACCGCAGCCTGCCGCGGCCTCCCCCTCCCCACCCCGGCCTGCCGCGGCCTCCCCCTCCCCACCGCAGCCTGCCGCGGCCTCCCCCTCCCCACCCCGGCCTGCCGCGGTCTCCCCCTCCCCACCGCAGCCCGCCGCGGTCTCCCCCTCCCCACCCCGGCCTGCCGCGGTCTCCCCCTCCCCACCGCAGCCTGCCGCGGTCTCCCCCTCCCCACCGCAGCCTGCCGCGGTCTCCCCCTCCCCACCCCGGCCTGCCGCGGTCTCCCCCTCCCCACCGCAGCCTGCCGCGGCCTCCCCCTCCCCACCGCAGCCTCCCTTCAGGTCTCCCCCTCCCCACCGCAGCCCGCCGCGGTCTCCCCCTCCCCACCCC